>NC_140208.1:7624534-7912034 GCF_965226575.1 Pagrus pagrus | reverse complement strand
TGCAGAACGGCACCAGACACTACGAGGACTGGGTATGTGTTTGATGTGTGTGACCGTCTCAGTGTGTGTCTACCCACAGTGCATTGGGGCAGAAGTCCCCGGGCCCCTGAAAGCCACAGGTTTGCATGTCATAAAGTTTTTCCAGGTGAAATGAGATGTGATGACAGACCCTGAAACAAACAAACAGCAGCCCCACTGTTGCATTGTTTGCATGGCGTATTGTGGATGTAGTGGTACCGGGCCGTGCAGAGTGGAGCGGGCCTTCAGGTGGTACCTGCCCAACAATATACACAACATTTTGCTGAATGTTATTTTTAATTCATTCGTCCAGGAAAGAGACGAATGCAGCAGTTTGAAAACTCATTTTCCGCAGCGATTTCCCGCTCTTTCTTCTTCTGATAGCGAGTTGCAGTGTCAACACAGGCGCTCATCATCCCACTCTTTTGATTACAGGCAAATATAAATAAAGTTAGATGTTTTACACACCGTTCACAAGACTTATAATGTTTATCTTTTAATAAAAAGTGTCAATCTTCCCGCGGTATCGATATTTTTTAAGTTATTTTTCGTCCACCTCCTCCAGAACTACATTAACTCAGATGCTTTCACACAGAACACAACACTTGTTATGTTTTTCATTAAAATCTAAAGTTTTACGTCCGAATTGTTGCATCAATTTCCCCCCACTGTTCAGAGGAAATGTTATACAATATCGATGTTTATCAAGTTATTGTATCGAAGTTAGAAATTCCAGTATGGCGACGACTCTACCTTCAAATCAGCTGAGGTTTGCAATATTTTCATAGTACGACAACCATCTCAGAAGACACTGAGACATTCAGTGTTTCCCACAGAATAACTGCGTACCTGTGGTGGATGACGGTGGTTTTTGCGGGAGGCAGCGACCCAGAATATCAGTATTTGACCATCGGCAGGTGGCTAAACACAGAGGTCGACTGACCAGTGTTCGTCTCCAGGGAAAGGGTCAGATGATACGTCAGAGAGCGAGGAAGGAAAGTGACTGAACGTAACGTGAATAAAACTTTAAAACCTTGTCCAAGAACGTTTCTGCTACGAGTCTTTTGTTATAAAGACACGCTGCTTCATCGCGGCATCAAACTACGTCGTCGCTCACTTTACCTTTAATCCAAGATATTCTCTTCACATGTCAAACCTTTGACTCTTCACTGGTAATGTCTCTCCTGCCATCATCATCATCATCATCACTATACTCTATACGTGTCTCCAGGTGTTTCCTGGTTGTGCAGATGGATCTAAAGCAGTATATCTTGGAAAAAGTCTCGCCGTTCCTCCTTTAACTTATCTCGCAGAGCGTAATTTAATTCTGCAGCTTTCCCTCCTCGTTCTGTGACACGGGGAGCTGTTCGGACTTGTATTAGATCTGATTTGGGCATCTCAGGTCCGGCCTCCTTCCTCAATTCCTCACATTCCTCCTGCCTTTTTGGACTCGTCGTCCCCGTCGTAGATATATTTAATAAAGCAATCACAGCAAAGCAGAAATTGTGAGACTTCTTGAAGATGCACATACTGAAGCTGGGCAGAGGGAAAACACTGAAGTTCCTTTGAGTTGTTACGGTTTCTCATCATGTAATTTGATTTGCGCCGGGACTATGTTGGCCCGCCACATGTAGATCTGTATGTAAGGGGATAAAGAGCTGCTTGTTTTCGGGTCTGTGAGTTTTTCCTCCAGTTTTAACATGTGATCTCGTTTCACTCGTACGCTTTGTGTCATCTCGCCTCGCTTCAGATGAAAAGGCCGACGAAGGTGATCTCAGCAGAGGCTGGGAGCCGAGGACATGAAACTGAAATAACAGAATGACAACAAGACAACAAAACAAACGTAGACAAAAACAATAAACATTTCCAATTACTGGGATCAGCGATGATGTTTGATGAGACGATCAGAGTCCAGGAGTCGAGATTAACGAGAAACAAAATGTAAAACCATGAAACAAAAACTAAAAAACACAAATTAATGACTTTATTTTATTTTGTTTGTTGCTCTTCAACAGCTGGCCCAACAAAATCCAACTCACTGAAGCTACTAAATGGCTAAAATTATATAATATCAACTGGTCTTTCTCTATTTTTTGAATTACAAATGACATCTCTAAAACATTTTAAATTAATTAAATTTCTTAACAACGATTAATCAATAAATGATCATTTTCCAAAGCATGTTGTCAGTTATTACAGCAGTTTTTAACCTGTCAGGCAGCCATTTTTTTTAATGTTATTCTAATACACAATGAAAAAAAAACTTTTTACTTTATTTTGTTTGATTAAAGATGCAACACGTGAGAATTTTAGATGAAAACATATAAAAAATCTACTTAAATTATCAACTGAATGTGCAGAAAACACCAACACATCCCCGCCAATGCTTCCGAGCTCCCGCTAGCTGCACGGCTAAGCGAGCTAACTTGTAGCTTATATGTGAATTCAACAGGTAGACAACCTTTGATTCAAAACAAACTTAAAAGCAAACAACATAAAAGAAAAAGAAGCAACAAATGACATCAAGACAATGCATTCACCAGCGTATGTTTTTATAGCGTGGGATTGTTTGGACGACTCTTTTAATGCCAGAGGTTTTAATATGGACGCTGCTGCTCTCAGCTGGATTAACGTATGACTGTGATGTAATGTGAAAAGAAAAAAAAGCAGAACGGCAACAAAATGTTCATTGTGGCGAATCTCAAACCGCAATACGGTTAAAAAATGTCATTGAAAAGCTTCGTTAATGATGCGAAACCATAACGGTGTGCATGTTGGGGTGTGAATCGGCGCATGGTTATGTAATCTTATACGTTGTCAGTGCAGCCTCGTCCCTCAGCCGTCCACAGTAAGGTCAGAGCGTATGGATCAGTCTGTTGATTGACCGCATCCCATCGATTGGCGAGGCCGGCCCGTCGATACATCTGCCTCACAGCGACACGGTCCCTCCCCTCTCCGTCCTCCTCCTCCCTTCATTACTCCCATTATTCTCCACTTCTGCCTCCCCGTGTCTCCCTCATCCTCCCCTCTCCTCTCTGAACTTACTTCCCATCATCTTCCTCTTCCTGCCTCGCTTGTTTCCTCCCTCCTGGATGTGAAGTTCAGACTCGACAAGGAAAATGGTGGGAAGTGTAATATAAAAATCACTTTAACTTTTTTATTTGGCAGGGAAACACACTTTCTTTCTGAAAATCCACCACAATCAACTTATTGTTGAGTGTTTTTTTTATCGCCATCCGCCATAAAATCTTTGATCGTCCCGTCCCTGGTCTGTCCGTCTGATCTCAACGTATTGTCGGGTCCTCAGCGCCATAAACTGGTACACTTTCCGCCGCTCAGATGAAAACTGAGCTGTCTTTCTCACTTCCTCCGGCCTTCTGCCGCCTCACTCATCTCATCATCATCTCTCTCTCGTCTCGGCGCTTGTTATTCCCATCCTGTCTGCTTCCTGTTTCTCCCTTTTTTTGTCTTCCACCACCTCGCCGTGATACGTCTCCTGTGGACCCGAGCGCTGTGGGCTGGACACAGGCTGCCGCTCTTGTGCCCGCCGGTGAAATATTAACCAGGCTTTGATGCTTATTAATTGTCCCACGCAGTAATTGAGATGCTCTGCGGAGCCCATCCCCATGGTGACAATGACAGCCCGTCCCCTTGGTGACAGCCTCTCACCCACAGAAACACCAGAGAGAGAGAGATGGGTAGGTGAGAGTTGGGGGAGTAATTTAAATTCAGGGCCTTCAGAGGTAGAGAAAGTTAGGTTTTAATTGTGCTGCATGTCTATAAAGTCCATTTTACTTAATTTAATTCTAGATATTGTGTTTGCAGCTAGATACAACAATGTTTACAGGGTTAAAAGTAAGTTAAAAGTATGTATTTTAACCCCGTATGTTCACTATAATCATTTATTACATGGTAGAGCTGCTTCTTAGACCAACATTGACACAACTTACCTTTTTATTTGTGCACACAGTTACGAGAAACGTGTTAATCCAACTCCAACGCTGCTGTTTAAGCATGTTGTCTGCAAGTTACCTGTTTTTTTTTAGTTTGCATTTACTGAAACATGTTTTTTAAATATAATTTGCCAGGCGTCGCCCTTTATATAGAGGTTGGCCACCACTGTAAACAAAAATGTGTCTGTGCATTCCTGTGGAAACTACGGTATGTCAGAGACTGAGACATGTAAAGGGTGATTATAAAAGCCTATAGGAACTCAACTTTTAAATTAGTAGTTTAGATTAATGTGTTATATTTGATAGTAACAGGTGTTACTGTGAAGCTGTATGTAGGATCCCCGCTAACATATCAGTTTGTTAGCTTGTTAGCTGTGGTATCTGATTTGACTATCAAGATAAAATCAGTTTGTTAGCTTGTTAGCTGTGGCATCTGATGTTGAGTTAGCTAGCAAGATAAAACCAGTATGTTAGACTGTTTGTAAAACAGTTTGTTAGCTTCTTAGCTATTGAATCTGATCATTTGTTTGCTAGCAAGGTAAAATCAATTTGTTGTCCCGTTAGCTACGGTATCTGATGTTGCTAGCAGGATAAAATGAATCTACTCGCTCGTTAGCATCTGAGTTTGTGTTGATATGTGCTAAGGTATGTAGTTATCGTCAACAGTTTATTAGCTTGCTAGCTATTGAATCTGATGTTGTGCTAGCTAGCAAGATAAAACCACTACAGGCTGTTTGTGAAACACTATTAGCTTGTTCGCTATCTGATTTTGTGTTAGTTGACACGATAGAAACAGTATACTAGTGTTTAACTGATTAGATTGAGGGAGGTTAACGGTTAAATAATATCACATGGAGGGAAAAGAGGAGAAGGCTGTGGAGAAGGAGGACGCCAGCTATGGAGGCAGGAGATGAGGTGTAGAAACGAGCTCTGTGTACATGTAAATATATCAGGCTGGTGGTTGAGAGCTGAGCCGAGCGTTGAGAGGCTGCGAGCAGCTTCCAGGACTCAGTCTGAGATGTGACGACCTCACAGTGTTTGCCAGCCTGCCACTGTTTGACACTTGGCATCGACGCACTCACATGCCCGTACTTAGAGTCAGGATTAATGACCGACGAACTATAATTAGAGGACGGTCAGCAAACGGTAAACAAACATAAACACAACAACTGAAACCTTGTAACAGGTACAGGAGTTTACCAACTTGCCACTATCTTAAGTGACTGGGCCTTTGGTTATGACCATGTCACCATCCTTAGGCCAAGACATGACTGATGATCATGGAGGTCACGGCCATATTGTCACGATCCCTTTCTTTCCTCCTCGGTCCTCAGACTCCCTTGCCGGAGCAAGTTACATGGCATCACAGGCTCCTCCCCCTTTGTGGTGACCTGCTGGTTAAGTAGGGCAGACTGGATTTAAGATGTGCTGTTGCCACCATGACAATACGCACACACAAAGACAAAGACAAGCGCGGCGCTCTGCCCACTGATGCCAAATCAGGTCAACCTTTGGTGTGTGAGTGTAACGCTGGAGGGTGTTTTAATGCATGTTCTCAGTGAAAGGGAAGAAATGGGAGGATATCCGAGAGGTCTGGGACGAGCAGGTGAAATCCACACCGCTCGTCCTCGTTCTCCGCCTGTGATCCCACAAGACTGTTTGTTATTGTCAAAAAGAAAAGATACTTCTTTATTTATACACATTTTATTTCCACCACGGACAGAGTAGCAAGTACGACATCTTCACAAAACGTAAAAATGTCAAATAAGTATTGCCGACTGTTGTTTTTGCCAGCTACGATGTCGTCAGTTGAGCCTGAGTACTTTTGTTTTTGGGGCTAACGACATATTTATTTATTACAGTCCGAGTCAGGTGTAGTTAAAGATTATGTCGAGACAGAAAACACTACTTTGTTTTGTTTTGACGCTTGAAAAGATTATTAAACAATCTAATCGCATCATTTCATTGTCAGACAGGAAGTGTGGAGGCTAGCTCGGGGTTGGCGAACGGCCCCACTCTCAAAAACTTCCATTAAATGTAAAGCTACAGCCAGCAGCAGGTTAGCCTAGCTTAGCAAATATTTGTTTTGACCATACAAAAACCAAAATGTACAGAAAAATCAACAAAAAAACAAAAAACAACTCATTAATAAACGCCGACTTATGTGCTGGACTCGCATGTTAATTAGGAGCTTTAGCGGTGCTGGTCGGTAGCTAGCTATTTCCACCTGTTTTCCAGTGTTTGGGCTAAGCTACGCTAACCAGCTGTTTAACATATAGATATAATAGCAGTATTAAGCCTCTCATCTAATTAAAAAATGCCAATAAGCGCATTATCCAAAGTGTTGAACTGCTTTGAAAGTTACAAGGAGCAGCTCGTTTGTCTTTGTAACAGTATTATTCAGTGTTTGTGAGTCAGATATCAAACTGTTAGCTACACAGAGCTGCAACGATGAGTATAAATCAATTGGTCGATGAAAGCAAATTAAAAATTTAACAAATGTTTTTGTTTAGTTTTTGTAAGAAGGGACAGTGCAAATTAATAAAAGACATAGAAATACATGAGTAAAAATGCCAGAATTACTCAAAAGGCTATTTTTTTTGGTAATCGATTAATCGTTTCAGTCATTATTCAGTTAAAAATGGCAAATTTTTTATTCTTCCAGCTTCTTTTGACATTTTGTAAACTAAAAAACAATCGATGAATCACAGAAATAACCAGCAGATTAATCAACAACCAAAATAATTGCCAGTTGCAGCCCTGTCGGATATGATTAACAAGAGTTTGTCATTATTATAACGATTAAATATCTACAGTACGTCGCTGCTTTCAGTAAATATGACACATAAGTGTATTTTATTTTGCTGAGAACAAAGAAGGGGTTTATTTTATTGCAAAGTTGAGAAATATGGTTGAAAAAAGACCAAAGAGCCACTAAAAGTATCATTATATTTGAAAACTGAGAAATGTAGAGTAACATCATAGTAATGTAACTAATGTAATATAGTAACTGTGAGCTACAACAGTCTTTTTATAGACTTGTTGTAGATAAAAATCACAATATAAACGCTGAGCCTGAGGACAGAGCTCCCCTCCTGCGGCTCGGGTCTCTGTGAAGTGTGCTTTCATTTAGACGGATCCAACAGTGACGAGCGTCTGATGTACAGAGGCCGCTTCATTAGGCCGTCTGCCAGTCCATCTGGATATCTCACGCCGCTCGCCTCGACTGTTCGTGAGCTCTAAGATGACTGAACAGACGAGGACGATCCGATCGGGAGGAATGTCCAATCTTCAAAATCTAATTCTCCTCCTGTCTGGTTGATTCTACTGGACCGCTGGACCCGTTGTTCGTTTGCACAGAGTGGGCCGGGCTTCGTTGAATCTCCCCTCCTCCCTCCACCACCACCACACGGCTCAGCTCTTCTTACATTATTAGCCGTCTGTGATGTTACATTAAAGATGCATGACTCTCATGCTGTCTCACTCAGCATGGGCCTCCTGTGTGTGTGTGTGTGTGTGTGTGTGTGTGTGTGTGTGTGTGTGTGTGTGTGTGTGTGTGTGTGGAGTCGCTGAGTGATAAAAGGAAGGACAAACACACACAAACACACACAACACACACATGTTATTGTGTTGGACGCGGTCGAGCTCTCTCAAAGCCGAAAAAAATGTGTTATTTGACAGATGGATGTGGGAGGCTGTCACTGAGACTAAACGCTCCTGAGAGAGGCCGTCTGGTTGGACGGAGATAGCGAGCTACGACGGACGGGCGAGTGGGAGAGGGGTTAGCTCCACAGTATTGATGCGACGCAAGCTTCGAGTGCCCTGTCTGCTTTGGTTGAGTGCTGATGCATATGGCGGCGTGTGTGTGTGTGTGTGTGTGTGTGTGTGCGGTGTGTTGTAGAGAGAGTTAAGCGCGCATGTGTGTTTAACCTTCCAGTTACAAGCACTTCCTGTATCTGTGCGTGTGCGTGAGGAGGGTTTGTGAAGTTATCCGTCTCTCTGGCTGTATCGGTGTCCTAATTGGACTAACGAGATTAATGAGGCGAACTAGATTCTGCAGCTCGTCTCTCTCCTCCCATCTTCTGTTTGTCGGGCGGAGAAAACCTCAGTGCGTGCGTGTGTGTGTGTGTGTGTGTGTGTGTGTGTGTGTGTGTGTGTGAACTCAGGTTAACTCCAAGTCACGTTACGATCCATTTAGTTTAACAGAAGGAGGTGATGTGGATACAGTCTTCACTCCGGTGGTGGATGTGATTTTATTAGCGCTGAAACAAATGACTCCATTAGCCGACTGAAAGAGAAATAATTACTAATTAATGGTGGAAATCATCGTAAGTTGCAGCTCTGATGTGTTTTAATGATTTTGTAAATGTTTATTCATGAAATAACAAAATAGAAATGTCAGTTAAGTACAGATACAGACTCTGAAATGTACTCAGAGTGTGATATATATGATATAAGATGTTTTAATTCTGGTACTTTACTACAACAGCTTGACTTCATCCTGGTGCAGGTTATTGTTTGGCAAGTTCAAATTAATTTACTTAAGTTAAAGGGGCTCTGTGAAACTTTGAGGCACTCGAGAAAGTCAGTAGTCACATCTTTTGGCCTGTCGCAGATAATCCAACCCTTCACAAAGGGATCCACAGTCCAGCAGCATCAAAAAACAAATTGTTTATAGCTTGTATAGAAACCGAAAGAGACGGAGGGGAAGGTCTCGTTCTTCATGTCTGCTCACATATGGCCCAAAAAAACAGGGGTTAATACATTTCTTAAGTACCAGTCAGCTGATCGTCTTCATGCACACAGGATAAGTACCTTTAAGCTAACTGTGTCCTCTTTGAAGAGTTTGTTTTTCTTCTTTGGACGTGCACGAGTAGGCACGGGAGGAAAAAAATGGATCAGGGTTTATTGGTTTCGATGGTTGAATCAGGTCGGGTACGGCCGGTTTATCAAAGCTTTTGTCACTGAAGACCACTGAAGAGCCTGCTGTGGCTGAAAGTGAGAGTTTGTGGGCGGAAAACATAAAACAATGAGGGCAAAGCTAGTCAGCTAGTCATTTAATCCATTGTTGGTATTGCTCAGACATGACATGACTATTAAACACTGCACGATGAAACTGATCAATGAGTGGCCATCTCTGGCAGCACGCCGCCTTATACATTGGCATATTTTTATTTATAAAGCCATCTTGGGTCTTCTCCCCCAATATTTATGTAATTATGTCTCTAAATCTCAAAGCAATTACCGCTTGCGTTCTAACGAGTTTTATGTATTAAATGTGCCCAAAGTTAACTCTGAATTTGGTAAGCACTGCTTTAAGTACGCTGCACCTGCTGCTTGGAACGCACTGCAGAGAACACTAAAGTTAAAGGGGCTCATCAACCTTGGGTCTTTGAAAACTCGTGTGAGAGAAATTGGAGCAGCTTCATACCGCACTTGTTCTTGTTTTAATGTGAATCTGGAGCTTTAGTCCTGTTGCTTCTATTTGTAATGTATTTTATCTCTGTTGCTGTGTGATTTTTGTGTGTCTTGTAATTGTTGCAACTTTTCTATGCTGCTGTCTTGGCCAGGCTTCCCTTGAAAAAGAGACCATTGTGTCTCAACGGGACCGACCTGGTTAAATAAAGGCAAATAAAATAATAAAAAAAATCAATGCACCTGAAGTCGGGCCCGGTACAACCCCCGGGCGACCTGAGGGATGTCTTTTCAAAACATAACAGGTGTATTAGTGTCTGTTTTATCCTGAATTACCTGCTGAAGGGTGGGGCTGATGACAGACAGGTGAGACAGGTGAGCTCAGAGTCACAGTAAAAGACCGTGGAGCTTCTTCACGGCGGACGTGTTGACGTGTCTGAGCAGGAGCAGCGCAGGTGTAACTCGTTAACATTAACGACGGCTGTGTTTTATGTGAGAGTGAAGCCAGATCGTACGACACTGAAGTCCTGGAGCAGCACGACTGAAGGAAGCACGTTATGTAACTATTACTGATGTTAGTTACAGCTGTCGTTGTTATATACACCTTTCTTCTTGTATAAACACAGGTGTTAATCCCCGTTCTGAAGTCTGGCTCGCTGCGAAAGCTAAATGGAACGAGACCATCACTCGCGTTAACAGTCGCACCTTTTATCACCCTGACGAGTCACATCTAAACAGTATGCACACCTCCAACCATTTATTTCCTTTAAAATCAATTAAACATGTGAGTAGAGGTCTTTGCTGGTGAAGGTGTCAATTCGTAAGTCGTTTTTTAGATAAATTATTGGCACTAGAGCAATAAAATCAGTGAGTTTTACTCTCAAAACACCTGTAATAGTGCAGAAGTCCACTCAGTTTGCATTCAGTTACTTTGTCTATGTAGAAATACGTACAAATGGTGCGTTTGGAAGGTGAGCGTGCAGTTTTTAGGACAGGTTTGTATGAGTGTTGCTCAGCTTTACATTTTGCTGCAATAAGAAATAATCGAATTGAAAATAAAACAGACACTGACAAAGTTTTCCTCTCAGGACATACAGGAACTTACAGTGGGAAAGAAGTAATTACATGTTAACCAGTGTTGTAAAAAGTACTCAGAAGCAGCGATGGGTTGTAACTAAGTACATTTCCTCAAGTACAATACTTAAGTACATTTTCTGCTGCTTTATTCTTCCACTCCTCGACAGTTTGGAGGCAAATAATGTACTTTTTACTCACATACATTTATTTGAAAAATGTAGTTACTACTACAGATGTTATTGTGTAGACCCAGAATATACAGTATCTACATACAGTACATGTAAAAACGTTTGTATTACTTGTATTTTTTTGATACTTAAGTATAGTTACTGTCTTATTCTTATGGGTGACTTTCACTTTGACCAAGGAAAAGTAATTTTTTAACACAATATCTTTACTTTTACTCAAGTATGACTTTTGGGTACTGCAACACTGCTTAAAAGTATCAAAAGTACAAGTAAAAGTACATTATGCATATATTTACGTGTATTTATACTCTGTATATGGGTATCAGCTTGGCCAATTTGTGGATCCAATACTCAGCATTTATCTGATTATCAGAAATCTGTTTCTTGTTTTTCTTTTAAACCTGGTTACCAAAAAAATAAATGCACTACTACTCAAAAAATGTAAATGTAGTGGAGTAACAAGTACAGTATTTGCCTCCAGAATGTGGAGTGGAAGTAAATAATACAAGAAAATGAAAATACTCAAGTAAAGTACCTCAAACCTCCATCTACTGATAGTTTCTTGATATTCAGCACATCCAGAAATGCAATAATATACGCTATCGTGACCTAAGTGTCTACAGGAAGAGACATTTTCTTCCGACTCTGAACAAAAATTTGAAAGCATTGGTTTGCAGTTAACAGCTTCAGTAGCGGGGACACAAACCTGTGATCATTACCTGTCTAACCTGCCTAAAAATGCACCGTGTGATGGGTTTTTTACTATCAAACGATGGTGTTAATGCAGCTGAAGAGATTCTTCACCCTGCCTGCCAAGAATCACAGAAATCCTGTGTTCATTAGAGATTTTCTGGCATGATATTTAACACTGGCACAAGCTAATTCCTCTTCAGAAACCCTGTGTAGTAGTAAATTCTGATTGATTTGGATGAGAGAAAAAAAAAACGAGCTCACAGCCCAAGTGGCCGCTGACTGGTAACGAGAGAACAGAGCAGAGTTTTTTTTTTTTTGTTTGGCCGGCGTGCCACCTCAGGACCCGAGCCGCTAAATCAATGCTGCTGCTGTCCATTCGCTCCGCTCTGTTCCAAATCGCTCTGAGTCCATCTTTTCGGGGCTGAAATCCTCGCCGAGATGCGCCCGTTATGCAAGAGGTTACGTTTGGGGATTAGCACATCATTTTTCAAGGGTAGACATCAAGAATCCGATGGCGTTTATAGGCCACAAATCCCATGCAGTTGTTACGTGTTATACATGCAACAAAAGGATGATACGCCCAGATGTACTAGCCGACATTTCTCTGTGTTTTCAGCTTCAGATAGTCTTTGACGTCAGGGAAACATTGTGTTTTATTACATCACTGAAGTTATTTGACAGCTAAAGAAGTTCGGCTACCCAAACTTAAATCTTACTGGAGCTATCGAATATTAAATCATCCATCATCTAAGCCTTTTTCACCCTCATGTGTGCATAAATCAGAGGACAGGAACTTCTTTTTAAAAGACAAGAATGTGAAATTATTGGTCGGTATCTCCTGTTTCCACCACGGACGTATCAAGAAACCTGGATACAGTCTTGGGAGATGGCGCCCCGTTGTGCGGCCCATGGAGCGTGCGAACTAGAGATTTCCGCCAACCGAGCCGGCTAACTTCCGGTTTAGCTCCCCGCTCACTCGAATAGAGATGAAATGATTTCATCTTGCAGCTCTTCTAGACTTCTTCTTGAAAAAACAGGACATGGAAGAAGTAACATTAAAGCACTGAGCAGCAAGAAACCCTCACACGTGACACCAACAACTCCCACAGTAGCTTACAGCAGCTCTTGTTACGATGTTACCGTGGTACAGCGCTCAGTACTCAATGACTGTCAACCCTTGTCAACGTTTGAATTAAATTCTTAGGTTGCCGACTTTAGGCTTTCATCCAGTGCGCCACATAGGAAAAGAGGACAGGCAGCGTTTTATCATAAATGTCAGGAAATACACTATATTTGATCAGATATTCAGCGTTTTTCACGATTATCGTTTTGGTGTTTTTCCTTTCAGACTGTAACTAATTTAAAAATGTGCTCTGATGCATTATCCTCTGATATGGTGTCTATAACTAAATGTATCATGCAGCGGAGAGGAAGTATAAAGTAGCAGAAAATGGGTTTCATTTTTTACTGCAAACGAATTTCGCTCCCAAATATCGATTCGAGTGCAGAAAAACGGGGGAAAGAAAAGATGGATGCAACCACAGAGGAGGGATCCCTCTGCCAGGATGGACCAGAACAACAAAATACACACATATATATAAAAAATATATGTTTAGCTCAGGCAGTGATATTTCTAAGAGGCCTTCAGTATAACAAATGTCCAATCAAACGCCTGCAAAACATCTTTCCTTCTTCTAAACTCTGCATTTGTTCTTCTAATTGTGCATCCACACTATCCAGCAGGTCATGTTGGTGCTCATGGCTGTGACTGTGTGCCTTCGCTCTGCATGCGGGGCGTCCGATTGTTTCACGCTCGTTTCCGTGCGATCTTTTGCGTCTCGTGTTCGCCGATGCACGGACACGTATATGTGTGTGCGTCGCTGCCTGTGTGTGCGAGTCTGACTGTTGCATAAGAGGATCGGCTGCCGTCCCAGAGCTTAACTAAGGATTTAAACCTCTCTTTCTCACTCTCTCTCTCTCTCTCTCTCTCGCTTCCTGTGTCGTCTCTCTCTCTGTTGCACTCGCTGTAATCTCTCTAACTGCATGTATATTGTCGGGGGGGGGATGATGTCATTATTTGTTGAATAAGTCTGTGCGTTTGCAGATGGTATGTTTGCTTATCTAGTGATGTTTGAGCAGGCAAATGTTCCCTCTGTTCTCCGAGTCGTGTGAAGTTCCCAGAATGAATTAGCCTCCATTTTGATGACACGCAGAACTCATCGTGACTTCAAGCTTTTTTTTTGTGTGTGTGTGCGCTAATAAACGTATTTCAATTTAAAGCGTAATGATTAAAACGAAGAAAACACGACGATCGAACGAGCTGCGGTTTTCGATAAAGTCGCTCTGGCGGAGGATTAACGGATTATAACACAGGTAGCGGATGTGTCATAGTGACATCACTCCTTCAGTCTGTGTTTTGGCATCTCTGAACATCCCTGCGAGTCTAACAAAAGATATCGATTTTTACCAGTTTACAGTCTGTTGACACACAGAGGACTCGGCTCACTGGCGATCTAAAAATAAGAGCTTTGGATGAAACTTCATCCAACATGCAGCGCTGCAGATCTGTTGGCTGCAAACTCAACACAAGCAGCACGAGAACATTTTGTCAAGGAAGGAAGGAAGGAAGGATTAAAGCCCTTCATGTATTATGTTTTTTATATTTAGATAGAGCTGGAGCAATAAATCGATAGCTGTCAACTATTGAAGCGGCATTACGTAACTTTTTTTAACCTTAATATAACAGCTTCAAAATCATTTTGATGGTACAGTGAGAGGGGAGGATCACAGCGTTACACATGTTTACTTCAACATACAAGTTGTCAACACATCACATTGTTATGACGTAATGAGTTTTGTTTGTAGTCAGCACCTTCATTACCTCTGACAAATAGTTACGGACCTGGGATTTGTGTTTACGACAGTGGTGTTGTACTCCAATTTCTACATAATGTTGCTTTAAATTAACAGCCAAATATTTTATAATCTGTGATTTATTGGTTTGAATCCTTTTTTTAAGTAAAAAAATGTGAAAATTCTCAGATTTCAGCTTCTTTCCTCCTTCGGCCCAAAAGTTTGCACAGATATTTGTATATTCTGCCTGCAGAAACACACGTTTGACCGATGAAATCCTTTGTTTCAGCTCAAAATGGGAGAAAACTTTATCAAATTGAAGTCACAACATCCAATACTGTAGAAAAAAACCCCTCAACAACCAAGTCAAGGAAAATATATTGGCTTGAGATGGAAACATATCACCAGAGTAACCTGTAACTGTTGCAAACTGTAGCTGCAGGCTTGGAGTGGGGGAGTGTTGGAGAATAGGATGGGGCTAACTGGTAGCATGCTAACTTCAGTAGATATTTCTGCAACACAATACATAGACGCTATAACGTCAGTACTGTTACATATTGCAACTTCAGGCTTCTTCAGCTCTACCTAACTGGAGGGGAGTTTGCGGGCATTTAAACATCTTCAAGACACTGAAACAAGTCCAGTTGCCTACGAAACAGCACTTAGAAAGGAATTACCATGACGTTCATCAACATATTGCACCTTTAAAGTTTCCACAAACACGGGGGAAGGGGATGAAATCGGATCACGGCACCAAAACAAGACATTTAATAAACCAAACAACTAATCGATTAATCACGAAAATGATCAACAGATTCATCTACAATGAAAATAATGTTCAATTTCCCTTTCCTCTTAGCGGTGTTATGTAACACTGAACCTTTTTTATTGCTGCTCTGGTTTATAGTAACACAATATTAACTATGATGACATGCAGAAAGTTAATGATACACCTTATTAATCTCTGTATGGAAATGATCTTCTCTCGCACGCACTGAGTGGTCAGTGTTATCTCTGCTGCAGCAGGAAGGAACTCGCTGCGGCTGCATCAGACTTATATTGATATGACTCAGGCACAAAGATTAACAAAGAAGGTAATGTTTTAAAGTTTTAGTCACTTTAAGTTTCAGTCTTTTGAGCGAAGGTGACCAAACAAAACGCAGGAAATTGTGGATTTATTTTTCTGGGTTTGAAAAGGGATAATGTAAGTAGACAAAAATATAAAGCAACAGTTGAGTCGTTTTTAGACATTTTAATACAGAATTCCTGCATATTATATTTTTATAAGATAAATATAACAAGACAACCCAGTATAACTTTTTCTTTTCTTGGCTTGGATACTGCAGAAAATGAGTATTAAAACTGTTTTAGATATTAAGAATCTGTATGTTTGGATATTTTTGACAACACTAGTCTGTAATACTTCAGAAAGAGTTGTGAGTGTTCGTACACGGCAGAGAAAAATGTTCCCAGGTCAAAGTTACGCCATCAAATGTGTCTAAAGAGAGTCGACAAAAAAAAAAAGCAGCCAATCTAAATTTGAGAAGCTGGAAACAAAATGTTTTGGCTTTTGTCCTCGAAAAATCACTCAAACGATTAAAGGATTATCAAAATAGTTGCAGATTAATTTCTGTCCAACTAAGCACCATTACAGTTTTACTCTGCGGCACCACTTTCTTATGAATCTACACGATGTCGCGATGATTGTGTTCATGGGGTGAAATAGGCTTTTTGTTTCTGCTCCAGAAAGGCAGCGAGAGGAGGACAAAAAAAAAAAAATGCTGCTGCAACTTTGACTTTGACAAAAGCTAGAGACGACGGCGGATAAAAAAGCAATACGTTGTGTTAATCCGACGGCATCGACATGTTATATTTCTTGAGAGGTCTGCCAGCTCCACCTACCTAATTTACACATTGTGATCGCATCGCAAGAGCAACAGAAACGCTGACAGTAAAATAAATGTTTATCCAGATAACAGATACGGACTGTGCGTTAATACCAGGAGGAAATGGGGTCTGAAGCGATGGCGTCGAGCACAGAAATGAAAATAGTGATGAAGATGGTGATGCTGATAATGATGAGTGTAATGGTGGTGGAGATAATGACCTCCCTCCATGTGCACTGGTGTGTTTGTTTGTGCTGGAGGACTGCCCCCCCGCTGCACCCACTGTTCAGCTGATTCACTGTTTGTCTCCGTCTTTGTCTCTGCAGATTGACTTGGAGCCGGAGGGGAAGGTGTACGTGGTCATCGATCTGTCCGGATCGTCCACTGAAGGTAAAGCCACAAACCACGATGCGCTGTTTCACCAGTGAAAGGGACAGAAATCACACATGTACACACACACACAGGCAAGTGTGGCATGGTGGTGTGAAGCGGAAAGTACAGCGATGCCCCATGCAAAGCCGACGTTAATGAGTCTGGAAAGGTGGAACTATTTTAAGATAATAAGCCGCGTGGGACGTCCCTCTATCGGCACAACAGCTGCTAATATCATGAATGCATCACACTTAAAGCTGCAGGAGGCAATTTGAACGTACACAACTCAAAAGTCGGTCGCCCTGTGAACGCCTCGCACCTCGTAGGGTCGGTTCTCCAAGAATCTGGTTCCTCTCGCCATGATTAATTCATCGCGATCTCGATTCATACATCTATACGATCTCATCTCTCTCCTCTTTCCCCATGCGTTCAGGTCAGGTCTCTCTCGTTCCCCCTCCCGCTTTCTCACTCAAGAACAATCATGTCGTCACGTTTATCGATCATTAAATGCAAACTCCCTAAACAGATAGGGCAGTGTAATGCAAAACACGCTGTTAATTCAACATTCAAGCGTACGACTCAGTCGTCTCTCTCGTTTCTCTTCCTCGCTCACGGCGCTGGGATGAGGCGCTCGTGCTGTGAGAGCGCTGAACGTGGGTTTTCATTGAAAGTAGCTCGGTACCGAACTTTAACGCTAAGTTAACAGATCGTTGACTGAGTTCACAACAAGCTTACCTAGCAATTGGGTGACAAAAGTCCCAGCTGCATGAAGCCGGCGGGCCTTAACTTCAAAACACGGCACAACCATCGAGCTTGAAAAGGGGCGAAAACTAGCGTGTCCACCCTGTTGTTTCCATCGCAGCCGACCGGAGCTGGATGCAGATTCACATGAGAGACAAGAGCCAGATGTTAACGAGCACCAGTGGGTTTTTTGTCCGGTGTGAAGGAGGCTCAGACCTTGTTTCCGCAGCCCCCACGTGGCCAAAACAACAGTTATTTGGTGCATCCCCGGTCGTTCATGCCTGTTTTTACTGCATCGAGCCTGGAGGCCGGAGGGCGAGATGGAGAGATTACTGAGGAAACACACATTTTTAAGGTCTTCCTGTTTTCGCAGAACGTTACTTCACATTATTAAAGGACGTTTCCTTCCTCCCTCTTCTTCTTCTTCTTCTTCCCTATTTCCTTCCTCCTCTATGTGTTTGTATTGATTAAACAAGGAAACATCTCACACACACACACACAAACACACACACAGACACACACTCGCTCACATGCTGCCTGATAGGAGTGATTTTCACCTGCACCTGTGTAACTTCACACCTGGTTATAAATAGAAACAGTTCTCTGCCTTCCAGTGAAAGTGTGCATGTATATATATATATATGTGTGTGTGTGTGTGTGTGCGTGTGTGTGTGTACCCCAGCAGTATAACACAGAGGATAGTTTCTCTGTGAAGAGACGGATAAAGAGAGCAGCAGAGAGTGAAGAGAGAGGGAGTAGATTCTTAAAATAGTAGGTGAGATTGAGCCACGGATTACACACACACACACACACACACACACGCACACACACACACACACACACACACACACACACACTTATACACACACATATGCAGACTCAGGCGTCCGTGTCTTGCCCTCCTCATCGATGATTGGACACTCCGTTGTGACCTCACGACCCACTCCCCGCCCACTCCTGAACTTCCTCCCAGAGTTCAGCTGGCTTGAGAGCTCGTCACGTTAATGTATGCTGATAAAAACAAATGGTGTGTGCGTGTTTGTGTTCGCGTGTGCGTGTGCGTGTGTGTGCGCGCTGATACGAGGGATGGAGAGATGGAGGGTGCGAACTAGAGGAAGAGGTGGTATTTTTAGCAGATTTATTTTTTTTCCCCTGGTGCAATCTGTTCTCTGCAGCTTCGCAGGCTGAGAGGACTTGTTCTTCTTCCTTTTTTTACTCCTTTTTTTTCTCCTCGTCTTCGTCCTTATTGCATCTGTTTGGTCTCAGGAAGCAAATAACAATAATCTGACCTAATCTGACCATCTGCAGTCTCCCTCTGCTTCTGGATTCCCTGATCTCTCTTTCTTTATCCCTTCCTGTTCCTTTAGATATTCATTTATTATTTTTTGTTTTAAGTGATTGAGGCCAGAGGAAAAATGAATGTCATCTACTTGGAAATAAAACAATTTGTTTGAAACGTGTTGCTCGCATCGAATTCAGAACAAGCATATATTTATGAATATCAGTGTAGGCGATGAAGTAAACCATTAAATATTTTTAAAGATAATCTTATTTTTCAATACAGTACCTTCTTTTTTTGGGGGCGAAAGCTAAACAAACTGTTTTTGTTTTCATGACTGAATAAAGTAAATAAACAAACTGACCCTGAAGGACAACTTCATACTGTTTTACCCTGTTTATATGTGGCGGACCCTGCCACCTTTCTAGCTTTAAACAGTCTTCCGGGACCTTGTTTTCCTCCTGAGAACAGCTTGTTTATTCAACTATGGAAGAATATAAGATTTCTGAGTTGCATTATTACCTCATTAACACTGTAATTCATATTATTACCACTGAAGTGGAACCACCAGAAGGTTCTGGAGAAAGATAATAAGGTAATAACAAATCGTGAAAATGTATCTGCAGTCTTCTTCAACATTTTAATGCGGCTTCAGTCGCCACTTCAGCTTCGTTCAGGGGTTTACCTCCAGCTATGACTAAGCTTCAACTTCAGCGCTTCAAAAGCTCTAAAGACACGTCGCACATTTCCGCTGCAGTTTTTCTGTTAGAGTGTGCACTCGTCAGTCGCCTCCTGAAATGAACCCTCTGCTCGTTGTATTTTTATTCAGTCTCATGGAGTATTGTTCAAGTGTATCTACGCTCATATTCAGCATTTCAGGGCTTCGGTCTCAGCTACAAGCTCCATTACTTAAAAAGCATCATCTGCAGCTCTTTTTAAAAAGCTCCACAGAATAAAAATGACATTTCAACATGTTTCAACAACGTGTTTTAGAACAAAAGTGTGGACACTTCAATTTCAGCTTTATTTAGTCTTCAAAGATTATTCCACAAATGAGCCGACGATCTTATTCAACATTCGGGGAGCTGTTTCAACCGTCACTTCAGCTTCCATCGGTGCTTCAACTTCATAGGGTGTTACACAAATGTATTGACAGTCTCGTTCAACATTTCAGGAACCACTTCAACTTCTCTTGGCTTCAGCTACAGCTTAATTGTGTTTAAATGCATCAACTTCAGCTATTGTCACCATTTCAAAAGCTCCAGAGAATCAAAATGGAGCCTTTTTATTCAGATTTAATCTCTAATCTTATTTAATCTTAACAGATCGATCTAAAAACTAACTCACTATTTGAAGAGCCACTTCAACTATCAGTTCAACTTTAGCTGCAACTTGATTTCCTCTAAGAGCTTCGACCTAATTGAGTTTTGCACAAACATATCGATGATCCTGTTCTGAACCGATTCCACTGCCACTTCAACTCCTTTCAGTGTCTCCACTTTTGCTGCATCTTTATTTAGTTTAAATGTTTTGACTTCAGCTCTTGCTGCCATTTCAAAAAACTTCCCTTTCCTTCAGAAAACGGAGCCAGTTCTGGTTTTATTTTAATCAAATGTTGAAAGATTATTTTGCAAAAGTGAAACTTAAATTTCCTTCAGAAAAAAAAAAAAAAATCCTCTTCTGTTTATATTTGTATTGAATCTTAAAGGATCTGTCTTTCAAGAGCCACTTCAGCTGTCATTTCAACTTCAGCTACAGCTTCAACTTAATTGAGTGTTTCACAAACATATTGTCTCGTCCCGCATTTTAGGGACCACCTCAACTCCTTTCGATGTCTGCCATTTCAGAAAGCCCCCTAAAAAAGTTTAAAATCTTTTTTTCTTTACTTTTCTTCAGAAAATGTAGCCAGCTGTTTTATTTTTATTCCATCTTGAAAGATCATTTTGCAGGTGCATCTCCAGTCTCGCTCAGTATTTCAGGGTCCACTTCAACTTCTGCTAAAACTCAACAGCCACTTCAACTTTTTATTTTTCTTCAGCAAATTTAGCATTTAGCATTCAATATGTCTTTAACCTCAGTAGATTTTCTTTCTATTTCCATCCCTCTTTCTTGCAGATTGATCGCTGCCACGCTCGTACTGTTATTCATTTTTATGTCACATTTGTTTATACCACCATCTGTAGTTCAGCCTTTCCTCCGTGCTGCTGGTCTCGGCGTCCAATCTGAATCTTCGGTCCGTCCGTATGTGTGTGTTTAGTGGACGTCCGTCTCCCAGTTGGTCGGCCGGCAGAGCGCGTCTGTCTCCACGGCGATCGCTCTTCACTGTTGTCATGCCTCGTCGCCCCTCCTTTTGTCAGCATGCCTGTGTGTATGTGTGTGTCCTGGACAGATGGATGATGTATTATGTAAAAACAAAGTGATCCCAATAATGGCCTGTTAAGCTGTCTCCACACACACACACACACACACACACACACACACACACACACACACACACGTACACAGACACACAAAAACACACACTTTCACTCATATACACTCCTACACACACACACACACACACACACACAGAGAGTCCCTAGACAGCCTGTCTGTAATCGAACTCTGGAGGCTCAGCAGTAACCACATCTATAAGGCACTCAGGAGAGGGATGGAGGGAGAGTGAAAGTAGGACAGGAGCGCGGAGAGAAGGAGTGCGTGTGGGAGTGAGAGTGGAGGTGGTTCTCTTGTCTTAAGGTTACCCTCGGAAAGCATTTATGTTTCCGGGGAGATGCGGAGAGGAAGGGAACGGCTGGTTGGATGGCGCTCACTGAGGAGGAGTATTTTAATATGCTGTCCTTCGTTTTAGTGCCCACACATGGAAGTATAAATAGCACGCACACGTACGCATGCATAGGCCTCTGGTAGGTGCGGGGTGTTTGCGAGAAAGCGGGAGGGAGGGGAGGGGAGGGGAGGGGAGGGGAGGGGGGGAAAGGAAGCTGAGAGGCCGTTGAATGATTAAACATCTCGAGCTAGCGTGATGCAAATGATCTTTATTTGTACAAACAGTCTCAGGAAGTAAAATCGATGTGCGTAAGAAAACATCCGCGTGAATGCTCTGACTCATAAACACACACAAAAGTTATGACATTTTCCCTTCGCAGATCTTGTTGATGCGCTTGTGTTTGTTCCCTCGACAGCCTCGGGGACCAACGAGAATGAGGAGCGGGTGTTTCGCGAGAGGATCGGCCCTCGCCGGAGACAGGGCGCCGTCCGAAGACGCGTCCACCAAGTCAACGGACACAAGTTCATGGCCACCTACCTGAGACAACCAACCTACTGCTCACATTGCAGAGATTTTATCTGGTAGGCAAAACACGCACGCAGAATTAACCTGTCGTTAACATTTCATTAAACCGACCTGACTGAAACGCTGACTCCACTGTGTGTGTGTGATCTGATAGGGGCGTGCTGGGCAAGCAGGGATACCAGTGTCAGGGTGAGTACTTTTCTCTTGACCGGTTCCAATTTCTCAAGTAACGCCGCACGTCATGTAATATTTAACAGTGAGAACACAGGATGGATTACATGTTGCTGAGTGACAGCTGTGATTTGGTCGCAAGCCACCGTTAAAAAATCGATACTGGATTTTCCGGGCCAATGCTGAGACTGATATTAGGGACATAAGTAACATATTTTTCACAATGATCCCTCAGATATGGTTATCAAACACAATACGTACAAGCCCGTCGCCATACCAAACACAAAACACAAGGTAGAAGGTAATTTATTCGTCATTGTGCAACACAGAGTTGCATAATGAAGTTCATAAACTCCTCCATGCTACACAAATTACAGAAACATGTATGCAGTTATTTATATAATATCACTGGCCAAGTTGCATTGTAGGTAATGTGGGCACCCGGTTTGGAAAAAGAAGAAGAGTGCGTGGAATAAAAAAGTGATATCTCGAATATCGCTGTGGAAATAATTAGAAAAAATGAATTTGAAAACATTGAAAGCGATCCAGGGTTTTGCAGAATCATCCAGTGTTTGTGTTTGGTCTTGTGAGTACATTATTTGCCGTACCTCTTCTAATAAAACTCTTGACTAACTGTTCCTAACGTTGCGAATGCTTGATGTCGATGCTTCCAGTGTGCACGTGTGTCGTCCACAAGCGCTGCCATGAGCTCATCATCACCAAGTGTGCCGGGATGAAGAAGCAGGAGGACACACCTGAGGAGGTACGCGCACGAAAAACAATAAACTGTGTATAACAAATCAACACAGACACACTGAATCATGAATATGGAAAGAGCCGCTCGCCATTCAGGCCTGTCGTGAATAAATCTGTGTTACTTAAGGTAACATGTGTACACGGTGTACTTACACTTGAGCCGCATGCATTATTCCTCCGATAATGCCACAGTGACCTCTTTGTTACATTCTGTGTGTGTGTGTGTGTGTGTGTGTGTGTGTGTGTGTGTGTGTGTGTGTGTGTGTGTGTGTGTGTCTCCCTCTGTAGGTGGGTTCCCAGCGGTTCAGTGTTAACATGCCCCATAAGTTCAGTATCCACAACTACAAGGTTCCCACCTTCTGTGACCACTGTGGCTCCCTGCTGTGGGGCCTCATGAGGCAGGGCCTGCAGTGCAAAGGTGAGTTCAAGTGCAGTCGGGAATTCATAGTGTCAGCGCCGACGAGTGGATTTAGAGGTGCCAAACCAATATGGGAATATATTTTTATTTTATGGGAATATAAGTAAAAATAGAGAAATGTTTAAGTACATGTTAATTCATTGTTTTAGTCCTGTTGAAAGAAAAAAAGGGTTTTAAACATTTTAATTTGATAACTTGATACATTTCTTGTCATTTTTTAATTACATATCCGCCACGTGTATCCGATGAATATCTGTCAGTAGGTGTATGAACATTGTTTATAATTCATTATTGATTTTGACAATCGATTAATCATTTAAACGTGGAAAAATATAGAATATTTTCTGATTCAATGTGTATTTTGGAGGTTTCGCTCAGGAAAAAGACACCACACCTGCGTTCATGTGGCTGGAATAGAAAAATTTAGAGATTTTTTAATCTATTTAAGGACTAAACTGCGCTGCCAGCAAAACGAGCAAGCAGGTGTGGTTTTACATCCTGCAGGCTACTGATCATCACCTGTTCTCTCAGACAGTCTTCTTGTGTTTTAACCGTTTTCATTGTTGTTGTCGCGCAGTGTGTAAGATGAATGTGCACAGACGGTGTGAGACCAATGTAGCTCCTAACTGTGGTGTGGACGCCCGAGGAATCGCTAAGGTCCTGTCTGACCTGGGAGTCACACCTGATAAGATCTCCAACACCGCACAGCGCAGGAGGAAGGTAACGGCTGTCGCTGTGACTCTGCACATTCAGTCCCACACAAGTAGAGATATTTCCATTAATACGTTTTACATTTAACAACATGAAGGACTTCAAGGACACAGTTCAAGTTTGGGTGTGCCTTTTTTTTAAAGATTGCTATTAGCTTTGTCTTTTCATTACTTTTAACAGATGGTTTTATTTTAAGATATATTGAATGTCATTACTGAGATTCTGATGTTATCCCTGAGAGACTGCTGTCTAGACGCTGGGACCTGCCCCTGTTTGTCCGTACTTTCTTTTCAACATTAAAAAGTTAATTCATTACAACGGATGGAAATAATATTTGAGACAGTCTTATTATGTCAACACTTTCACGTCATAAGTGTTGAGATAATAAGACAGAAGTGGCACAAAATGTAACGCAGGAATGAAAAGCAAAGGAAAGGAAAGGAAAGGAAAGGAAAGGAAAGGAAAGGAGCGTAACAGAACGGTCATGTTGTCTCCCTCTCTCTCAGTTGACTCCAGGGCAGGACCCTCCCCAGTCTCCTCCTGAGCTCTCCACGACTGAGGACAACAGCTTCAGCCAGCCAGCTGTCCCCACCTCCCCCTCACAGCAGGGTAACACACACAAACACACCCACACACACACACACAAAAAAACACACATCCATCAAAAACACACAAGATTTGACACAAACAGGCGAAGATTTCAAAACTCTCTGAGATTCGTTTCCGCAGCATGTGGTTTGAATGTGTTAATTTTACCAGTGAGAGGCAGCATTTCCATTTCACTAACAATATTATCTTAAAAATAAGTAGTTGAATCTGTTATTGTTGCTGTAGATATAACACTAAACTTGAATTATCTAAGAATTATCCCCCTCCGCCCACCACCACCATTTGGTTGTCTCAGTTAGTCATCGTCCTCTCACACTTTGCAAGCCGAGAATTAAAAGTTAACTTTTCTCTTTGTGGAAGGAGTCCCACTTTTGTTTCTATCAAGCCAAACGATGATAATAACGCTGCTATTTTATCAGGGATGCTGCAACTGAGTCATCCCAGGTTTTAACAGAGGATGCGATCGTCATATTTGAAAGTTTAGCAAAAAGTAAACAGTAACAAATAGTGAGCAACATTTCTAAAAAAAAAAGAAAAGAAATCTTGACAGGAAAAAAGACAGTCGGCCTGTTTTCGCTGATGTCTGATCTGCTTTTTCCGTCGACACCCACAGACTTGGCAGGGCTGGATCGCCTGCAGGACGCGCTGTCACTCGATCAGCAGGGACCCCAGCACTCCTCCTCCTCCTCTTCTTCTTCCTCCTCCTCCACCACCTCCTCTTCCTCCTCGTCCTCCTCCTCGGCAGGCAGGGAGAACGGACAGATCCAGAGGAGGACCCTCAAGGACTTCAACTTTATCAAGGTTCTCGGCAAAGGCAGCTTCGGCAAGGTGCGACGACACAGAGGAGGCGTTTGAGGGGGATGTCTGTTTGTTTATTTTCATAATTGAAACAGTGTTTTTTTTGTTCTTTTTACAGCCTGTTTCAGATTATTATTATCAGGAAATATCAGGCACAGGATAGATGTGAATTAGGTTGTTTACAAGCAGCTGTTTCTACACATCCAATTTCACTTTTCCTTGGCAGGGAACGAGATGAGTGTGCAATCTCATGTCTGACTTGTTTTAACTCCTTCATCTTTCATCTCCAGGTGATGCTGGCGGAGCTGAAGGGGACGGAGGAGGTTTACGCCGTCAAAGTGTTGAAGAAGGACGTGATCCTGCAGGACGACGACGTGGACTGCACCATGACGGAGAAGCGCATCCTGGCCCTCGCCCGCCGACACCCCTACCTCACCCAGCTCTACTGCTGCTTCCAGACACGAGTACGACCACCAGACGGCACGCGCAGATTTGATGATTCACCTCTGCTTTCTCCGTTTCATGCCTCTCTCTCACTTCCTCTCTCTCTCTCTCTCTGTCTCTGCAGGACCGTTTGTTTTTTGTAATGGAATATGTGAACGGTGGAGACCTGATGTTCCAGATTCAGCGATCCAGGAAGTTTGATGAGCCGCGCTCTCGTTTCTACGCCGCCGAAGTCACCTCTGCCCTCATGTTCCTGCACCGTAACGGGGTCATCTACAGGTAAACGACGCCCACGCGTGTTTTTTGTTTTTCAACCGAGGACACCCTCAAGTAGATTCTTCATAATATTCACAGTGTGTCCTGAATTTGTTCAATTACTTGAGGAACTCATTTCACGCTCACTTCTCCCAGTGAGACCTACTGGTATGGAACCCAGATGGTGCTGATCCGCTCTCTCTTTCTCTGTCAGGGATCTCAAGCTGGACAACATCCTGCTGGATGCAGAGGGACACTGTAAGCTGGCAGACTTCGGCATGTGCAAAGAAGGCATCATGAACGGAGTGACGACCACCACGTTCTGCGGCACGCCCGACTACATCGCCCCCGAGGTGAGCTGCACTCTGGTTAACTGTTGAACTCTGGTTAACAACTGTTTATATATCTGAAGTCCTGAGTCTCCCAGTTTTCCCTTTTGAATGGCGAACCCAGACTACTGCCACCTGGTGGTGTGGACAGTTAATTCCCCGCACGCAGGCCCAAAATGTACAAGCTAGTTGGCTGTCGGTTTGCTCAGCTGACAGAACATCTCACAAAATAAAAGACAATTAATTGTGAGCAAAATAGGAAACACATCTCCTGCTTGCTGGTCATCAGTGAACTGTGGACAGGGAGTCTGATCCCGTCTGTTGCACCAGCGGACATGTGTTGCAGTATTTAACACAGGTGATGTTGACTCAGATCCTGCAGGAGCTGGAGTACGGCGCCTCAGTGGACTGGTGGGCCCTGGGGGTGCTGATGTATGAAATGATGGCCGGGCAGCCTCCGTTTGAAGCCGACAACGAAGACGACTTGTTCGAGTCGATCCTCCACGACGACGTCCTCTATCCTGTGTGGCTCAGCAAAGAGGCTGTTTCCATCCTCAGAGCGGTACGTGCCTCTTTCTGCATCTTCTTTATCTGATTATCAGAGCCATTAAATTCTCCTCAAGAGTGCATCTCATCCTCTTTAACGGTGATTCTTGTTGGTGCTTGAAGGCGTCCTTGGCAGAACGAAGAATAGATTAATTTTAGAATAATTTAATTAAATAGATTTGGCTAATGTCCTGAGTGTAACTGAGAAAGCTAAGCTAAGAACTAACACAAGTATTAATAACACAGCTACATGAAACACAGCAACTTAGAAAAATGAATAAACAGGATATGTAGACGTATCATTACTGCACTGAGCAGCAACAAAATTATTGAAGGGCCACGCTACCTGACGAGGGGCCTTTTAAAGCCCAATGTCACGATGGCACAGGGCTCTGTAGTCGATGACTGTCAGCTATCAGCATCTGCCAACGCTAAGAGTGTGTAGGAACCCTGTTTACTGTTGTTTGTACCGCTCACTCGCTCACTGATGGAGCACAATTGTTCACTGCCATTCGCTGCTCGTTCTGTTTAACGTCGAAGACGACAACTCCCATGATCCCACGCTACTGCTTCAAACTCCGTCTTTTGTTATTGTTTTGATTGAGAGACCCCTCGTGGTATAAATTACACACTGTGCCTCCAATCTAGAGGTTTGTTGACCCACAAATCAGCCCGCTGCGCCATGAAATGAATGCCCGCGATTTGAAACGTGCACATATCTCTCAATATTTGTCCCATGTTCGCACACTACCATTCATGTTTCTGTCCTCAGAGCTGCACACGATCAACTCGAGTGCACTTAACACAGAGGTGTTTCGATTGGCTGCGCTGCGATGCCGACAAGAATAAAATAATGTCGGCCAAAGAGGTCAGAGTCATAACAATATGATCATAAAACCACAGCGGATCACAAAGTGCTCTCACAATGGCGAACAGATGACAGAACAAAAGAGACGCAGCTTTCAGCGACGGTAAATAACACCAGCACTCTGCTGACCTGTTTGTACCGTCCACAGAGCCATTAATGCCTCCGCTCTATTATTAGCACTCAAATGCTCTCTGCTCAGCCGCTCGTTCTGCTTCTGTCCTCGTCACTTTATGGATGAAACCGCAGCTAAGTGTCTAAAAAAGGGGCTGTTTTTTTTTTTTTTTTTTCAGATGATGCAGTTTGAAATTAATAGCGCGCATTATGTGTGTGTGTTTGTGTGTAGTTCATGACCAAGAACCCGGCCAAGCGACTGGGCTGCGTGGTGAGCGCGGGCTGCGAGGAGGCCATCAAGACCCACGCCTTCTTCAGAGAGATCGACTGGGTGCTGCTGGAGCAGAGGAAAGTCAAACCACCCTTTAAACCCCGGATTGTAAGAGACACACACACACCACACACACACAATCACACACTGATGTTTGACATCCATACTCATGTAGAAAAATCTTCCTACATTTACTGACTTTTAATTAAAAAGTGGACACTTCACACTTCAGTCCGCAGCTTGCAGTAAGATGAGGTCATCTTGTGGTGGGAACAGGCCAGAAAACACTTTTGAAGGAAAATGCAAATGAGCATCTGACAATTCAGCTTCAGTCCCTCAAAAAATATTAATAGTCAAAGATGACGACGGTGAAACAAGGTGAACTTGGCTGTGCCGTGCCACCAGACTCAATTCATCTTCCGCACAAATATAGTTTTACTTTTATGAATTATCCATCACTGATGAGTCCGAATCCGACCTGATGACAGGCATCAAGAATAACTGTCATTATGGATGGACTGATTATCGGCCTGGTATATTATCGTGGCTGCTATTCGGCAATTTTTCCGATTGCTGGTCTCTGTGTTTTTGTGTCTGATTGCTGATAAAATTAATACATTTAAAATTCACTAGTTTGACTCTGATGCAGCACCACTCTGTGGGCTCGCTCAACACTGTCTGATCAGTTACACGTCATCAGTAATAGCCTGTCAACACTGAATAATCTGAATCTGTAAAGTAACTAGTGGGGTGGAAGTATAACGTAGCAGAAAATGGAAATGCTCAAGTGAAGTACCTCAAAGCTCTTCGTCCAGAGTTAAAAACTCCTTGTAGTGTGTTCAAAATAAATAAAGATTAATAATTAAATACTTCTGGGAGCTGCTCTTGCAGACACACGCAGCAAACAACATGTTCCCGTGTGTGTTACCACAGAACAAGAAGTAAGTCTCAGTGGTCAGAAGGTGTCGCTGTCATATCACTTTTACAGCGCAGCAGATTTTAGAGCGTCTTCCTCTGACATCCTTCCCCTCTCTCTCTGTGTGTGTGTGTGTGTGTGTGTGTGTGTCTGCAGAAGACCAAGCGAGATGTGAATAACTTCGACCAGGACTTCACCAAGGAGGACCCCGTGTTGACGCCCACGGACGAGGCCATCATCCGACAGATCAACCAGGAGGAGTTCAAGGACTTCTCCTACTGCGCCCCCGAGGAGACGCAGACCTAACACACACACACACACACACACACACACACTGATCCGAAAACACTAAACCTGTCACGCACGTACGCACACACTGCTGACCATAAATCCCTTTACACACACACACACACAGACACACACACACACACGATCACTCCTTTACTTTGAAGCTATTGGTTGTTGTTACTTTTGGAATATTCTTTACTTGCATTGTGTTGTTCTTGTTGCCTGGGTTTATTATGAATATAAATATGAATATTGACTATGAATATGAATATGAATATACACACCTGCACATGCTGTCTCTCACACACACACACACACACACACACACACACACACACACACACACGCTGAAATCCCATGTTTTACTCACACAAACACGCTGTCGCACACCTACGAGCTCACTGCACATGCTCAGACACACACACACACACACACACACACACACTGCTTCTCTCCCCAGCACACATGTGGACTGTACAGTAGGTGCTGGGTGCAGAGGCCTGTATATAGCCTGTGTTGAGTGGCTGTATTGTGTTGGTATCGTCTGCTAGTAAAGGAGAGTCGTGGCGCATGGACAAGCACCCTACCTGTGTTATTACTGTCCTTATCGTGGACCAGTTAGGGCCAAATACCCTTTGTGCAATACCCTGACTATCTATATATTTTACGGTTTTGTTTGTTCATGTGTTTATTTTTGTCTCTTTTTTTTTGTTTCTTTCTCCTGGAAATGTTCTTCATTCGTGGTATGATTGAATTTTACTTTTGCTCTCATCATGCGACAGTTTCCCGTCTCGTGTGCACAAACTGAATGTCGAGCTTACAAGTTACAGGCTATCGAAACTAATTATGCGGAGCGGAGCGTTACAGGCGGCCTGTGTAGCAGTTTTAAAGAGCCCGATTTTTTCCAGCTACTTCATCCATCTGCTAGTCTCAGAGTCCGTGTCTGTCCTGCCGGCGTGAATGTGCTGGCGCGTGGGCGTTATTTTGTCGTGAATGTACATTTTCGTACGTGTGAATGCGTGGTTTTATTCCCCCCTCCCTCCTCTCCCTGTGGGTGTGTGACTTTTTGTCTTCAGCATTTCTGTTTCTATAGTTACCATCAGTGTTTTCCTTCACCCCCCCCCCCACCTCCCTTTTCCTCCAAAGCACCAATTCCCCTTTCCCCCCTCCCGCCTCCAGCAGTCTCACTCAGCCAAAACCACTTGCTTTTCTGACTTTTTGCTTTTTTCAAGAATGGCTTTTTTCTTTTTCTTATTGCTCTCTCTCTTTTTTTTTTTTTTAAATTTTATTATAATAATTATTATTATTATTATTATTGTAAAGTGTATCTGGAGGAAACCTTTGTGTATTATACTATAACTATACTATCATAGGTCTGTTACAGCCGGGTGAAAAGAAATGTGGAAAACCAGCAGCTGAATTACCTCTTATTTCAAACACACACACACACACACACACACACACACACACACACACACACACACACACACACACAGACGAAAACACCACACACAGACTCCTCCCTCCTCTCTCTTCTTTCTCACTCGCATTCACACACACACACGCACACACACACACACACACACACACACAGAGAAGGACTGTTGTCGCGTGTACTGTACAGTGATCTGAAGGCGAGCTGGTTTGCTCTGTGTGCAGTAGAGTCGGTGTGTAGTGAAGCTTTGTGCACCCAGGGGTAGGGCTGTTCCTGGTCACATCTATCTTACTCTGTGCCAAAATGTAGTGCAACAGCCAGGCTAGTCCTGTCTGGTCTGATTCCAATAAAACACTGAGCTGTCTACATCACTCCCAGACTCGTGTGTCGTCCTTGCCTTATCCATTCTCGCAGCAGCAGATCTGCCTTTTTTGTTTTGTTTTTTACGTGGAATGCTTCAAAGTTTGTGAGAGGAGAGGGCTGAGTGGTGGGTGGGAGGGGGAGAGGAAGAGGTGGGAGGGTGATGCTGACCTATCATCGTGCTCAGTTTGTGTAGAGGTGATGCATGCAGAGGGGAGAGAAGGAGGAGGAGACACTCGCTGTTCAGCCACTTGCCTTGTGACATTTGGCACCACTAATTGCCTCTCTGATTAACTCGACTACCTGCGACGGTGCAAATTGCAGCGAGGAGATTCCCCGCCGTGCTGCGAGCTCCCGCCGCCATCGCCGCCTCTCTCATCTCTACGTGCACCATGACACCTGATAGAGACGCCCGTGGGACGCGATGACAGCCGACAAGGAGAAGAGGAGGTAAAGCTGCGTGTTGCTTTGTGCATAGAGACATTATGATAACCATCAAGCAACTTTTCCCAACTCTTAATTGTTATAAATGTCCTCTAGTAGACTTCTTTAGCAGATTTTGTCTTAAAGGTGCACTATGTAGTTTTGTGGAAGACATTTTAAGAAGAAGAGTGATTGATTTTGTCTTACTTTGTTTATATATGGCGGACCCTGCCACCTCTCGAGCTTCAATAAGTGTCCTGGGGAACTTATTTTCCTCTGAGAACAGCTTGTTTGTTCAGTTGAGGGGGAAAAAAAGTATTTGTGAGTTTGTATTATAACCTCATTAATGTGGTAAATGAGTTTGACTTTCTTCTCCAAAACTACATAGAGCCCCTTTAAAGCGTTTTGGGTGTTGTTTAATTATAAAACATCACTGATCAATGCCCTCACTGTCCTTCCTCCGTTCATCAGAGGTGGAAGAGCTGCTCAAGTCCTTTAAACATAAAGTATAATTAACAACACCCCGATGGGAAAATACACTTCAAAGCCGTGCACTCAGAATCACTTTAAAAAGTAAAAAGTGAGCACAGAAATAACCTCAAATATGAGACTTCTCTTCAGCGTCAGCTCAAATGAAGCGTTGAGTGCTTCCCTTAATATTGAGAAATTCTCTAAACATAATGTCGAAAAGTCGCCGTGTCGTCAGACAGAAACGTGACTGTTCAGAATGACTGCAGAGTTTTGTAGAAATTACATTTCAGACCAGTTTTAGGTGTCGAAGGCCGAATCTGACTTTGCAAAGCTACAGCTGTAGAGAGCAAAGTGCACTGTAAAAAGTATTGCTTTAAAGTAGGGCTGCACAGTCAACCGAAATATTATCACAAGTGCAAGAAACTGCAGTTTTCTTGATAAAGGTGAACTGTGCATTAAAATAAAGTACTGTGTTTTTGCAGAGATTCCCTCGTCTCGTTCTCCAGATGTAAGAAAACATGTTTGTTTAATATAGTAAATGTCACATCGTCATGATTTGAATAGTTTTTTCACTGAAAATGAGAACCGTGATGCAACTTTACATAGTAAGAACCTGAAAGAGTCCTGTTATTCTCACTATGACTCATTTGGATGAGTAAACCAAACACCTGTTTAGGTACTTTCTGTTGTACTCAGTAATTACGAGAAGTTAATTTTATATTTCTGCGTGCAGTGCGTTGTCTGTAACTTACTTCATGTTATTTATATCTCATTAAATCAATGTGAATCTCAGTACCGTGACTTGATTTTGTTGCAGGGCGATCAGCCGCGAGGCAGCCAGGAGGAGACGACGGGTGGAGTCGGACGTGTTTGGGGATTTGTCTCGTCTCCTGCCGCTCCAGCCGTCCGTCCGAGCTCACCTGGACAAGCCGTCAGTCATCCGACTCACCCTCAGCTACATACGCACGCACACGCTGCTCAAAGGTACTAAAACTACACAGGCTACAGGCCAACGTCTCACACATCACTGACCGATAGAGTTTCAAGAGCATGTCATTGATATCTGTATATATTTTATATATATTTAGGATAGAAGGCTCCAATTCTTCTTATTATCTTTCTGTCTCCGAAATAAATCACGTTTTTAAGGCCTTGACATGCTTGAAAAGTAATGAAACTGCACACCAGAAGTGAAAACTCGGAGGCATGTGGAACGGTCCGTGCACGCACCGACATGTGCAGGAGTGCGAGGGCCTGTTCGACGCAGCTTGCAGCTTTGATTGTGTTTATGTTTGCACTGTCAACAAAAAAAATTATATGTAAAGACAGAGAGGCCACAAAGAATACTTTTCATTTTTACGATTAATCCTTTCCCCTCTCTAATGTCAAAAACAGCTCGTCACAACTTCCCAGAGCCCGAAATGACGTCTTAAAATGGCGTCTTCTGTTTCAACCGGCAGCCCAAACACCCAAAGACTCGTCATTTACTGACATAACTGACAGAGTAAAGGAGCAAATCTTTACATTTCGGAAGCTGGAACCAGCAAATGTTTGACATGTTTGCCTGAAGAATCGATTATCAAAATCAAATTATTAATTAATTAAAAAACATCAATTTATATCATCAGATCATATTACGCTTTAAATAATGCAAACAGAATTGAGGATTCAACCATGAATATTTGCTTGAAAAAAAAGCTGATTCTTCAAAGTGCCTCTTCAATCGACACCTTATGAAGATGAATTAAGTCTGCAGAGGGTTTGGGAACTCATGCAGACGCTGAAATATCGCTTGTGTCCGTCTTTTCTTTGCAGAGCTGTATAATAAATCCAGCTATGAAGGAATTTGTGGCACAGTGTCCAAAATACTCTATATTTCAAATGAACGTTTGAACCTACATGCACAGCAATGGGTAAACTCTGTGTCTAACATACGGCTGAGATGTGTTTTTTTTTTAGCAGAACCTGAATAAGATCAGTTTGTTGTGGTAAACAACAAGTCACAATAGCGGTGGGTTTGACACCGGTGTTAGACAGAGGAAGTCCCTGACAGTATAACACCTGGAACACACACACACTCATAGTATGTAACACAAAATAGATAACACACCACATCCTCTGGTTTTTAGTTCCCATGTATACTGAACCTCGCTGAAAATGTACAATGGAGCGGAGCCGTTTCACATGATTTTCACAGCAGTTTTGCAGAAAGAAAAAACAGCAGCACGATCGGTAAAAATCACCTCTTTTCTTATGCGTTTTCAGGGAGGACGGGGACAAAAACAGAGGCCGGTCACGCAGTAAAATATGCTCAGGTGAAGGAAGGTGGAGAGGATCGGCCAGAGTGTGACGAGGAGAGAGAGACGGAGGAGGTCGAGGCCTTGGAGGAGTCGAACATGTACCTGAGGATCCTGGAGGGATTCCTGATGGTCCTGTCCACTGAGGGAGACATGATCTTCCTGTCTGACAACGTGAGCAAGTACATGGGCTTGACACAGGTACACACACACACACACACACACACACACACACACACACACACACACACAGGATGTATTGTTTAACGGTTTAAGGATTCAGGATTTAAAGATAAGTACTTTATGTCCTCCGACAGACCGAGCTGATGGGACACAATATCTTCGAGTTCACTCATCCTTGTGACCACGAAGAAATCAGAAGTAATCTACGTCTAACGGCAGGTGTGTGTGTGTGTGTTTGTGTGTGTGTGAGCGTCGAGCACTGTCAGCAGCAAGAGTGTGCGTGGTTTCTATGAGAGATCAAACAGGTTTATCTGTGCAGTTCGTTAAATTGCTTGTTTTTTAGAGGAAGTCTGGCGCGGCGCAAAGAGGGACTTTGTCATGAGGATCAAAAGCGCTCTGACACACAGAGGAAGAAGCGCCAACCTCAAGTCAGCTACGTGGAAGGTTAGCGAGAAACAACTTTGATGAAGATTGCACGGTCCGATCATATTTATTTGCTCCGTTCTGATCCACCGCTCTGTGGTTTTTAGGTTCTCCACTGTCAGGGCCGAGCGAAGGTGTGCGTCGGCCCGTCTTCAGTTTCCTGCCTGCTGCTCACCTGCCAGCCTCTGCCCCTCTCACACACGCTCCTCAGCACACACACCTTCACCAGCCAGCACAGCATGGACATGAGGTTCACGTACTGCGACCAGAGGTGATTCACACACATGCATACACACACGTATGCTTCGTGAGACCCCTCTATTCGTCCTCAGCACTCGCCATAAAGTTTTTATTTTATGTCTGAAGGCCCTGACACACCAAACTGTGATCAGAGACCGTTATGTCGCCTCACGTCTCCTGTTTCTCTGCACTTGAATGCAACGCAAAGACTACAGCCAACACCACTCTCGCTTATAGAGCCGCCTTACTCAAGATAAGTCTGATACTTGGAAATGTAACTGACGAAGACGTAGAGGAGAAAAATAAGGAGAAACCGCACTGAAAGGGGCCTTCCCTTTCTTTTTTCGTTTCTTTTCTCTGCACTGATCCTCTTATCTAAACAGCCAATCAGAGTGATCTCTCTCAGCGACAAGCCACTGATTATACTCACATGCTGAGTGGGCTAAAAAGCTTCCAGCAAGGGCTGTCCAGGACACACTGCACCGACCGCAGCCTCGGACGCTTACTGACGGCCCCGACCATGTCCGACGTGTAGGGTCCTTTATCTTATAACCTGGTGGCAGGCATTATAAGAAACTACAACTAGGATGGCACTCAGTAGAGTGCATACCTTCACCAAGGCCCAAGAGTCCCCTTCAATTCAATCAAGCCAAATCCAATATCAAACTCGACAGCCTGGAGTCACTCATGTTAATGGGATCTATTCTGGACCGAGACCCATCCTTAGTCCAAGTTTGGTGGAAACGTAACCTCCTTGGTGGAGGTAATAATCATACAGAAATAGCCAATCTTCTGGCTCATGGTCCGGTTTGCTTATTAAGGTCATATAGAGGCATCGGCACTTAATTGAGACTGTTTCATAACCAGCTAGAAGTTCCTTGTGGAAGTGGTGCTTTTGTTTTACTTCAACAAAGTGGTGTAAGAGAGAGAAACGCGTCTTGAGGTTGAATATTTCTGTCAGTGTGCACATCACAAACCTTTGTTGGTGATCAAGCTGCCAGAATATATAGACACCGTGAGAGAGTGAAGTGTGATTATTTTAACTTCCTCCAAGCTGCTTAAAGGGAAACAGAAAGAGAAAGTAAGGTTTTATTAATTAAGCGTGACAAAAATGATAAAACAATTCAGAACTAACTAAAAAACTGCTGCGTTGTTCCTTTTTAAAGTTCCCGTTTTTTTAATTATAGACACTCAAACTGCTTAACGTCAGCGAAAAATGAACCTGTTTGTGTCTGCTGCTGAATAAGTCAAAGGTAAAAGTAACGATTATTGTCATTATGGATTACTCTTCCCGATTAATCCCAATTAGTCAAAAAATGTCAAAATAATGTTAAAACAATGCTCGTCACAATGTGAAGACGTTTTCAAATCGCTTCTTCTGTCCGACCAACAGTCCAGAACGCTACAACTCTTTATTTACTGTCATAAAAGACAAAGAAAAGCAGCAAATCCTCACATTTAAGAAGCTGGAACCAGCAGATATTTGACATCTCTGCTTGAAAAAAAGATGAAATAATTATCAAAATAGTTTGCAACTGATTTTCTTTTGTTCGACTGATCTAAAGCTCTAACTTGATGTTCGATCTGCTCTTGTCAGTTGAAGAAAACAAGCATATGCGGCCGTCTTCTGTAAAATAAATTCAAATTGTTTCCGCAGAGTGACTCCGCTGTTAGGTTACGGTCCTGAGGAGCTGCTCGGCCGCTCCATCTACGACCTCTGTCACACGCTGGACACGAGCTGTCTGACCAAAAACCATCTGAACTGTAAGTAGTGTAACACACACACAGACACACACACATTACACACCTGTGAATATCTCATTTCACCCCTCTCTGTCCGTCTGCAGTGTGTTTGAAGACTCAGTCGGTCAGCGGTCAGTACAGGATGCTGGTGAAAGGTGGAGGTTACGTCTGGGCGGAGACTCACAGTGCCGTCATACCCAGCGTCCGCCCCTCCAAGTCCAGGCCCGGCGCTCACCAGCCGCTCTGCATCCTCTGTGTTACCTATGTCCTCAGGTGTGTGTGTGTGTGTGTCATTTGATTTACTACTCTACAAGCTACATGTATTATTTTTTATAAACGACTTGTCTACACAAAAATGTCATCAATGTGGCCGTTACCTGGTTTAATGGTGTATGTGTGTGTGTGTGTGTGTCTCACAGTGGCGTGGAGCAGCCGTCCCTGCAGCTCTCTTTGGACCAGACTGTCCACAGATACTTGCGGTGAAACCGGAGCCTGAAGAACCAGAAACAATCTTCTCTACCTCTGTCTGTGAATTCTTGTCATCATATTATTTTCACTGATTCAACTTTTATTAAATAACAAAAGCTTTTCTAATTTCGAAACGCCTCGCTGTGTGTTTGTGATGCTTCTGAGGAGCTTGAAATGATAAGAACCGCCCGACAGCTCAGGCCCATAATTTGTCATTTCTTTTAAGCTCTTTACTTCACATTTCTGCCACGCTGTTTTGCATAATCGTTGCAATGGCACGATATCTGCCTCCTCAAAGAAAAACTGGAAGCTTTAGGTGTAGACTGTGGTTGACAGACAGTTGACGGGGCGTAGTGAGAGTTGAAATGTGTTGACGATAGCAGGCGGTTTGACTTTTTCATGACCTCTCTGGGCCTGACCTTACTTCCTGTGGGGTTTCCTTCTGGGCCACCTGACACGTGGGGTGACATCTGACTGACAAGCATAGACATGGTGGTACATTGCACACACACACACACACACAAACACGGAATATATATAGAGCGATATGCATTGTGCTGATGAGGAGATGTGAGCAGACGCAAGTCAAAGCCACAGCTTCCTGAATAGAGCCACTCGAGAGGAAAGTTCTCGTGGGAACTGTTTCAACTTTTTACCTCTCGGCCTCTGAATTCACACACACACACGCACGCACGCACACACACGCACACACTATTTCAAGTTTCACTTCAACTGGCTCTACTGGTGTCATATTGAGTTGAAATGACGGTTGAAATGCATGAAAGAATGAAAACGAACAATGACGATGATCCTGTGAGATAGTTTTGAAATATCAGAGGGCTAGCGGGCTGAATTTGGTTGAAAAGTGAAAGTTTTTGAGTCCGTAGATGTTTCAATCACTGTATTTCAGTGTGCAGATTACATCTGATGCTACTCCACCACACTATGGTAGCAGAGAGCGCGCCGTCTTTTTCTCTGCTACCCATTTTCCGTTTTAAATAACACATTCTTGTGCACAAATGTAAAAAACCTTAAGACTTTTCCTTCTCACTTTAGTTTAGAGTTATAAATGGCTCAGTACAGAATGTGCATTTTGTTCACAAGCTGTCTGAGTCACAGCGCTGCCACAAATAAACTTCCAGTGTTGGGAAAAGTACCCAGAACTCATGATTGAGTTCAAGTAATATCGAAATATTACTTTGGTGGAAGTGAAACTCGTTCAGATGAATAGTCCTTGAGTAATTTGATATTATATGTGCTGTTACAGTAATATTATATATATATATATATGATCCGATCCAGCATTTTTCTGATTATCACAATCAGTGTTTTTATTATATTTTAGTATTGTTGTTATTCGGTTGCCGATAAATTAAAATGTAAAAATGTGTTAGATTGTGATGCAGCATGCAATCTGCAATGTAACTAGTAACTAAAGTGATCGAATACCCCACATGTAGTGGAGTAAAAGCATAAAGTAGCAGAAAGTGGAAAAATTAAAGTACAAGTTACTCAAAAACACCTATTGGTTAAATGTACTTCGGGGCTATTGGCACCCCACTTTACGGCCCTGGCACACATTTGATTTAAGATATTGATTAACATAACCCAGTTCCAATCATTCCTGTCAACTCCAGTGCAGCTGGTGGTGTTTTCACCTCGTCTGTCTGTCTGTGGACTGATTCTGCATCTGCATAGTTCTGCATACTGAACTGTGTCCAGGATCTTTGTGGAAATAATCCCTTTAATAATCCCCACATATACATTAATTTCATTAAAATGTCAGTTCATGACATTCTGTCTTTAGAGGTAAGAAAGAAAATAAATGTTTGTAATTTAGGTGAACTGCTCCTGTATTTTTTAAAAACACATCTGGATTCTTAAAGTAACATAAAAACACATGTCTTTTAATCGTATTCTGCTTCAGACTGTTATGAAATGTGTGGATTTGTATTCTGACCCTCACACTGATGCAGTCACTCTACAGCAGGGAGGGAAACACTCTTGCTCCATCTAGTGTTTAACTGTAATCAGTGAAGACACAACATACAGTCAGCATCCTCTGCAGAGCGGCCATATTCCTCACAGTCTTTGCTGCAGACAGCGTCATGTGCACGCTTGTAAACATGCGTATGGACTGTTCATCCCACAAGCGGTCACCATGTCTTCTGGAAGATTCCTCCAAAGACCTTTGTAAGATCTTACATTTAACAGAGAGAGAGCAAATTTAACCTGAAAACAAATACTGCTATGAAATGTGCTCTAACAGATATGAACCCATTAGAAAACATAACAAAACAAAGTCACTTTTAATGTATATTTTGCTTTGCTGTAGCCATTACTCACCTTTATATTGTTTATTTATTTGTTTACTTATTTGGATCTTCATTAGCTGTTACCAACGCAACAGCGACCCCTTCTGGGCTCCATAGAACAAATTACTGCAACAATTAACTTCAACTATGTAAATAAAAGTAAGTGGAAGGGATATTACATACATGTATAATGATACATAAAACTAGGTACAGCCTTTCTAATATAATCAACAACTAAAAACAACCTGAAGTGAAATCATTGCAAGATGGAGACATTCGTCTACCGGCTGTTTTAAATCCTAGAGGAATGGATTTATATGTATTATTTACAATATATACTCCCTTTTCTTCTGGTAATCTTAAAAGACACATAGTGTGCTCATTTTCAGATACATATTTTTATTTTGGGTTTTAGGTTTACATGCTTTAATGCTAAATAAACACGTCAATTTTTCGATACTGTCCAGTGCTGCAGCTCTGTGTCACCCCTCTGTCTTTAAGACCCACCCTCCTGAATACCCCGTCTGCTCTGATTAGTCAGCTCACACATGCCTGAGCCAGCACCGCTAACAACAACTCAGCAGCTGTGCTAAACTGAGCAAAGGTGTGACATGGTGAGGTAGTGTGATGTCACAAAGTCACAGAATTAAAAGCGGGACTGCTGACGAGGCGTTTCAGGAGCAGTGTTTTCTGTGGGAAAGAGGAGCTCCCGTTGGTGCTGACTTTGACCTTTTTAACTTTCAAGATCTTTTAACAGGCACAAGAACCTAAAAACACAATATAGCACAATAGGCCTCCTTTAAATAGTCATATGTTCCATATTAAATGTATTATTTACAATATCTATCCATTGTTTCAGGTTAGGAGGCTCTTGAGAAGCCATCTTGGCTGCTGTCATGAGAATTTTAAGTACATATTTGTCTGTGATATCCAGTTCCTTAGGTATCAGAATCTCAGTGTTTGACAGGGCGTAGGATTTATCTGTCTAGTGACAAAGTTGCAGATTGCAACCAACTGAATACGCCTCTCCTCACCCAACCCTTCCAAAGCATGTAGGAGAACCTATGGAGGCCTTCAGGTGATGAAAAATGCAAAAAACCCTCCACCCTTTGTCCGTTTTAGGCTACTGTGGAAATGTGGCAGTGCAACATGGCAGAAGACCAAGGCTAAGCTAACACAACAATCTTAGTTTCAGGCGATTATACAAGAATGAAATCATAATAAAAATTATTACAGAATTATGAGTATCATATTCAATTCCTTTAACATGCAAAATATGTAAATTGTGTTTTTTTTTTTTTTTACACTTCTCGATACGAAGCACTGAGCATGAATGTGTTTATTGAGAGATTATCTGTTAATTAAGTCTGCAGTTTTTTTATCCTTAAATAACTGAGTCCTTTCTTTGATCCTCAATCTCTTCTGATAATTTTACAAAAAAATAGTTCATCTCTCTATATTCAACCGCATCACTTTCAACTTTATGCCAAGTAAAGTGACACGAACATGAAAACAAAACACTTCTGAAACAGTTTTTGTCCTCTGTGTTCACTTCTTCATTAACTTGAAAACCTTTTTCAACATGTTGGATTAGACTTCTCGACCGTCTTGTTCCGGTTGTTTGAGACCGTGCCGGGTTTCAAGGTGACCCCGGCAGTCGTTGGGTGATCTGTGTCAGAAGCCTGATCACTCCAGTATGAGCGAGTCTGAGGCGCAGGGGGGCGGAGATACAGTGAGAGCAGGAGGAGGTCGCGGTGGTGGACTGAGGGTTTTAATTTCATACTACCATGAGTAACCAGACTGAGACACAAAAACACAGACAGGAAGACGGTCCCTGTCCCTCCAAACTCTCGTGCCTTTCCAGCGAAAGCAACATGTGACCAGACCGAACAGGCCCCTGTTTAACCCTCCTCTCCTCCCCCCAGTCACACCCCCATGGTCGGTGGGTGTTGTCAGGCTTTCAGCCAATGGCATGACAGTGCTCACCCTTTGAAACACAACCATGATAAATCAGTGTGTGTCAATGCAGGGAGGAAAACACTTTGAGAGAGGGGGGAGAGGGGGGAGGTGATATGATTAAAGATAAACAGGAGGCACACAAACAGGGAAATACAGGCGGAGAGATTGTGTATTACCAATCAAAGGCAGTAAAGAACTAGGTTTTAATGGAGCAATTTTTATCTAATCATTAATTGTCTTTTATTGGTCAACGCTGTAAGAGTAGATCAAGATAATGCAAAAGTGGTGAAGCCGGAGCTGAACTGACCTCTGGTGCAGAGCTCACAGTTCAACGGTCAATCTGTTTTTACAACTTTACTGTAGGAAGTCTGTAAACTGCCTTTCAAAGAGCGAGGTTATTCATTGTGCTTTATGTGAGGGAAAGAAATTAATTAGATATTAAATAATAGACAGGAATATGGAATAAGGGAAATAAAGGTGCAGGAAAACAAAACTTACCCCCAACTTTAAAGGCTAAAGTTGGGGGATATTTAAAGGGGCACTAAGTATTTTTAGAGAAGGAATCCAAACTCAGAATTTTAATATTTACAATATCAATATTAATAATAATACAAAATCAGAAATAAGTATTTTTTTAACTGAATAAACAAGCTGTTCTCAAAGGAAAATAAGGTCCCCAGAACACTGTTTGAAGCTAGAAAGGTGGCAGGGTCCGCCACATATAAACAAAGTCTGGGGACATTTGGGATAAACTTTTTTTTTTCAACTTTATTCTTAAAGCAACATTATGTAGAAAGTGGCATTTTCTGTTTCTGAGTGCAACACCACTGTCGTTCACCGTTTTGTTCACATGGGTGTTTGCCCGACGAAGATCGTGTTCACGACGTTGCATCAACACATTTTGGGGGGATTTTTGCAAATTTCAGCATGTGGACAACGTCTCTTTTTTTCTTTGCATGCCGCTTTTTGAATGTGGTTGAATGTTCACGTCGTCCGCCTCTCTTGGTTTTAAAGCGTCTGGAAGGATGGATGATTGAAGTAACATTGACCATTTTTCAAAGGAGGACTCTCATGAAACATAAAAGCAAGGCTGTTGCCTTGTTCCTGATTAATTTCTGAGTAGCGACAGTCCTCAGCTCCTGATAATCTCTACTGCTGTTTGCTTATCTTCCAAAAAAAAAAGGAAACAGAAAGAACAAACAGCTATGTGAATATTCAGATGTTATATCCCCTCTTCTGACTGTTCTATGAAAGTCAGGATATCAGCTTTTAAGAGACAATAAAGCTTTATGGCCTTGTAGTACACAGCTAGAACAATGGGGAGATAAGCACTACCATTACTGCATTAGCAGGAGTGAAACAGTGCCTTGACATTGTGCCAGTTGGCTAACATGATTACTATTGATTACTTTGTCCGCCTGACATCAGAGCGACGGACACAGGATGTTCAGAACATTTACAAACCGAATCTCCACCGAACCTGTGTGAGCTTTTTTTATATATTAAACACCTAAAAGAGCCATAATTGTCTTTTCGTATTGTGCAATCATGTGTTTGTACCACTGTTCAAGCTTTCTGAGTGTGTATTTGTACCTGCACCCGGGGGCATGATCTAATCTTATCTTCTGTGCAGAGTCCACGGGTGTAAAGCCCAGGTCAGGGCCTTCATTCAGACGAGCTCAGCAGGAAGACTCTATGCCATTTAGAGCTGCAGACAATGTTCGGGTATATACATTTTGGTGAACATGCAATGAATGCAGTGTTAGATAAGAGCCACGCTATATAGATACGGGAAGATGCATCGACACGAACATACAAGAAGCAAAAAAAAATTCCTTTTTCATGAGCTCGACCACGCCAAGGGTGTAAATGACATCTATTCAAGTCAGTTTGGGATCTTGGGGCTCCTCAAGACTTGGATTACATCGGACAAGCTGTATGGAGCCATTTTTATATATTTTTGGTTGTTGTTTTAACGATTATAGTCCCCATCTACTTCAGCTGTTTAGGAGAATGCTACAACGCTTGCTCGCAGCTTTGTAAGGCTGTATTTAAACACTACAGTGCCTGGAGAGAAGGGCTAATGTCATGTGCCATCACAATGACAATGCTAACATGCTAAAGTGTAGCACAAATAATATTACCATGCTCACCATCAGGGCAAGTATTGGTGTGCTTACTTCCTAATTAGCACTAGTATTGCTTGAATAAATGTTTTAAGATAAAAGTCATTCTGATTCATCCTCTGGGGACTATACATGTCCATACATAGTTTCAAGCTAATCCATCCAACAGTTGTTGAGATATTTCAGTCTGGAGAAAAGTGTTAGACTGACCTATGACACTGCCATCTTTAAAGCCACACCGCTATCGTGGCTTCAAAGCTCTGCTGATTGGCAGATCCGTAGGTTGTGCCCATGATACCTTCCTCCTATGCTGAGTAAAAAAGGCAGCTGATTAAAATGATCTTGAGCAATCTGGTGATGTCATCACAGCTGAGAGGAAGACGCTCACCCTCCCCCCCTCACCTCTTTACACAAACACACATACCCCCAGCTTTCATTTCCAGCTGTCTCTGAAATGCTTTAAAGCAAACCCCCATTCACACATACACAAACACACACACCATGAATGACCTCCTGCCCTAAATTACACCTTCTCACTTGGACGCATAATTGCACGCATCGCGCACACACATCTACACAGAACATGCATATAAGTTAGGCTGTTTTCCAGCACAATGGCATTTGTATTGTCTTTATTAAGTACTACTCAATACTAGAATGGCACTCAGTAGAGTTTTCATCAAGATCCATGCATTAATGAAAATGTGGAAAAGTGCCCTTCCTTGCAATTTTTAAAGAAAGTTAGATAAAATTCCCTTTATCTGGATCCGCACCAAAAGTTAACGGGGTCTATTCTGGACCGAGACCAATCCTCCATCCAAGTTTTGTAAAAATCCGTTTAGCAGTTTTTGTTTAATCAAGCTGACAAACCAACCGATGGGTCACATCCTACTAGAGTAACTAAAGTCGGCTCACAGTAACATCAGTATGAGATAAACAGTTGAAGGACAACCTGATTTTTGTCAAATGAAATTGTGAATAGATTGCAAGAAGTCTTTAATTTTTAGCCATGCTAGCAGCTCGGCTCAAGGGATGACAGCTCCAGACTGAAACATCTCAACAAACATTGGACGGATTGGCATAAACTTTGACATTCATGGTTCATCCGTTCACTTATCAAGTAAAATGTCCAAACATCTAGCGGATGGATTGGCACAACATTTTGTAAACACTGGTGGACCTTTAACTTTTGATCTAATGCCATTACCAGGCTCAGTTCATCCCATACATTTGTTTATGACTTGCAAAACTAATCCCCATAAGCTTCAGTCTACATTGTGTTTTGAGCTCATTAGCGAATGTTAACATGCTAACACACTAATATGGTGAAAAGGGTACATGTTAGCATGCCGTGTCAGCTAGTACAGCCTCACAGAGCTCCTAGCTTAACTGAATTTAAATAAAATATTATTAAGGCCATTATGGATACTTTTCAATAGTCGGTTATGTGTGCTGGAAATCACACACTGTAGCTGCATCACCAGATCAACCCCCTCATTAACTGTAGCTGTCCATGAGGGAGGTTAATGACTGATGCGAACACAAAGGGCCTTTTCAACAGCTCCCATCTGACCCGCTCTCTGTTTCCCCTCACGGCTGTGTCGACTCACTCGACAGATCAGCGAACTGCTGATGACAGCAGGTCTCGTTTGAACACACGACAAAGTACAAACCTGCAACACTGTGGACGCCGTACAAAAGATAATGAATAACAACGCTGCCGCTCGTCATATCTGCCAGCTTATGCGTCTACAAACTTAATTAAATAAATTATATTTACTATAGCATCCATCCCAACATATGTCATGCAATCACGTGAACATAAATCAATGTATATCATTTAACTTTCCCTTCTCTTACTTTTCTTCCCTCCATCTTTGAAAGCCAGCGGTGCAAGCTCGGGAGCGCGCACTGTCAGTTAGACAGAAGCGGGAGCGCGCCCTCCGTTGGTCCTCCTCTTCCGCGTGCGTCCCGAGGAACCCCCACTGCTCTCCCTGGCTCGTGCTGCCTTTTTAAGCAAACTGACACAGCATGTCATTCCCCACTCGGCCAGAGGACGGGACACGGTGAGGAGCTGCTGTGTCGTTCATTCTACCCCCCTTCTCCTGTCGTCACCCCCATTGTCCTTGTTGTTTAGTTGCCTTTTTATTACTTCGTTTACACGGTTAGCTAGTTTTAGTCATGTATCGGTATTTCGGGGAGCTGCTGAGCCGCTCCGCGGGCAGTGCCCTGGCCTCGGGGTGCGTGGACTCCGCTCTCCCGGCGTCCTCGTCCCTGATGCGGGTCCGTCACTATGCCGACGCGGCGGACAAGCCCGACGACCCGAACTTCTTCAAGATGGTCGAGGGCTTCTTCGACCGCGGCGCCACCATCGTGGAGGACAAGCTGGTGGAGGATCTGAGGACCAGGGAGAGCCCCGAGCAGAAGAGGCACCGTGTGCGGGGCATCCTGCGCATCATCAAGCCCTGTAATCACGTCCTGAGCGTGTCTTTCCCCATCAAGAGGGATAACGGAGAGTGGGAGGTGATTGAGGGGTACCGCGCCCAGCACAGCCAGCACAGAACACCCTGCAAAGGGGGTAAGAACTCAGCCAAGCCTCTCCTTCTGGCCCCTATGCCAGCTAGCTTTAGCCAGCTACTTAGCATTGGTTAGCAGCCAGTAACATTAGCTAGCTAGTTAAGAGCACAAAACATAAGGCAGCCGCTGTCAGCAGCTGTTAACGTTACTGCACCGTTACACACAGCTTAAAGGTTAACGGCTTCATCTTTAGCTCACCGTGCAGTTAACTACACCCATGTTTCTATAACGGATGCTTATTCGTCTTGTTTGTTTCCTGTTTGTCACAACTGGTCACATGAGTCTTTTTGTGCAGTATACAGTGACCTTCCTGCTCACCTGTGGCTGTAATGTTACTGTAGTCTGTTAGCTTGCAGGCTATCAGGAAGCTAGCCTTTAAACTGAAGCAGCCCCCATTTTTTGTGTGGACAGTGTTGAGCTCTAGTCGTCAATCTTAAATGTTTTAAAAAAACAAAACATTTTGCCAGTCCATAATTCAGTGGTTTGATGAAAACTGGATGGTCCACTGGTCCACTCTTCATCTAATGTGTTTGATGTGCTGGAGAGGGCAGCTCTGAAAGCATCAGGTGTTGTGTCATTGAGCATGTCAGGCCTTTGCTGCACAAAACACATGCTTGACTATTGAAGACCTACTGCTTGCACCGTCTTCTGTCAGATGATTCATTCACACAGCACAGGCAAGCTCAGGCATAATGCACACCATTCTATAGATACCAATCACTGTTTAAACTGTTTTTGTGCAATGCATAGGCAGGTCGTGACAGTGACATATGCTCTTTGGTTCAAAGTTCAAGGTTCAAAGCAGAGGCATTATGGGTTAACGCTGCACTGCACTCTGGGTAATATGTGAATGGAAGGATATGATGTATAGGAAGACGGGAGGCGTAAGAGCTGGGGAGGGGGTGGTTGCGTTTCCAGGCACTCCTATTTGTCAGCAGCGTGACAGGTGTGGGAGGGCGCCGTGAAGAGAGGAGGTATTCTCAGTAGAAAGAGACATACCATTCAGTCAGCCAGCCAGTCAAAGGGCACATTTGAATGGTGTGGAGTGGACGTTGACCTTCTATTAACACTATGAAACCCCTCTGCTGTATCAGCTTGGTGTTGGGAATGTAGACCTATTCTGGGGAGGCATATTTCTGCTGAAGACATGTACATGGTGCATGGGCACTGTGCTGTATATACATGAATTCATTTAAAAGAATAGATGAGTCAACTCTCCTTTATTTTTGGCGCCCAGATATTCCAGATTTCTCCCCCAAACTACTTAACAGTAATGGATCAGCGCACCTATTACTGAATCTCCAGAGAATCTGGCGAGGCAGTTATCAGCTATCAGAGCGGCATTGCCTCTGTACATCTCATGAAAGCCTGAGGAGAGCAGAGCATCACTTCGATCCAAAGCTCAAAACCCAGCCTTGCAGTAACAGTCTTTTTCTTAAAGTCTAATCCAGATCCAAGGTGCAGCTATTTGGTAATCACAAGGGCAGGCCACACAAATCAAAGCAAGTCTTAGTTTTTGGCACAAAATAGGTGGAAAATAGAAATTGGATAAAACTCCTCATTTGGACTCAGCCTGCCAGGTGCTGCTGAGTTGAAATATCTCGTACATAATAGGAATCTGTGTTAAACTACGGTCACTACCTGAACTGATCCTGCATTAATTCAATGATAACTTAAAAGGCATATTTTCCATCGTAGTGTCCTGTTAAATAAGTCTGCTAGGTCCTTCAGGTCAAAGTCTTGGATAATAGGAGTGGGATAGGATTAAGAGCAGTTATTTTCAAGGGGTTTAATCATTAATATAGTGCATAGACCCTTGACTGTGTTCAGATCAGACTACAAAGTGCAAAGGCTGTTTTTGTGTGTGCATGCAGTGCTCATACACCCCCAGAGCTACATAGTGACAGCCGGGGGCTGGATTACACTGCTCTCTACTGACTTCTGAGTGAGAGTCTTAACTCAGTTTGGTGTGTGTGTTTGTGGAAGAGAGTTTGTGGAAAGTTTTCAATAATACCAGCCACTCAAAGTTTGTTTAGTCTGCAAAATTGCCAACATCCTTCTCCTTTTCTGTGCAGAAGTGGAATAAATCTGTGGGACCTTTCATGGTAATGTTGCATGTTACATGTCACATGGAAACCAAAAGTGCAGCAGTTTGTCAACGTTGCAAAGGTCCAATTTATGATTTGTAGGGTTGCAACGGTATGAGATTATCATGCTATAATAACCGTCTCAGGATATATCACATATTCATGCTATCACTGTATTTATTATTATCATTGTTATCAGTTATAATGCCCCTTCAAAGAATGGTCAGGAATTTTGGTTGAACAAACACTGAAACTTAATATTAAATTGAAAATCTACATATTTTTAATAATACTAATATAGTAGAATTCAATATTTTAAATAAGCAAATGTACACGGCACAATAACCGTCAATTTTCATACAATGGTGTACCTTTTGAAACCACGTACCACTACAACCCTAATTGTTTGGGAGAAGTTACCACCACTAAAAGTCAATCAGTCTTTCTCGAAAATTTCTTTTCAACAACTTTTGACACTCCTTGAGGAAAAAACTAAACGATTAAATGTCACCAACATTATTGCAGCCACTAATGGCATGAATAATTGTGTGCTTAATTGAAATACGACACTTTAAAAAAGCTTAAAAACTCCTGTTTCACTAAAGAAAAAAGCCAAATCTAAAAAAAAAAACGTGTCTTCAAATGTGTGTTTTTGAGTTGCCTTAGACCCGAGAGGCTCTGAAGCAGAACGCTCCATCGTGTCGGCCTTTGGGCCCGACTGTACAAATTACACTGACCTGCTGAATTTTAGCGTGGGCTCAGTTTATGTCTCAAAAATCTGCCCTCCATTTTAGAGGAATGTGTTTACAGATATGTTTTGGTCTTGTTGCTGTGGAGAGCTGGTTGTTGGGTGGAAAAATGGATGGTTGGATGGGGGAGGGGTAGGAAGCCAGGCTTGTTTTTTTCCCCGTTTAATTTGATCAGTGAACTCAAGATTGTCCTCTGTTGATCTTTGGATGAATAGAAATGAAGAATGGGGGGAAGAACCACAGCAGCTCTGAAAGATAGCACTTTGTTTTGAGAGGTTTGATCTTTTGCTCTGACTACATTAATGCAAATGGAAGTAGGTGGGCACAAATTGTAAAGATGACATCATAGTGGGTGGGTTTTAGCTCGCAGTCAAACACATGAACATAGACGAACAGTGCTTTTGTCGCCATAAAGCAATCTGCCGTCTCCTCTTTGTGCTGTTTGCCCTTGGGTTTCTCTGTGTAAGCTAACTCTGGGTGAGCTATATTTGGTGCTGCCGGACAGTCTCACACACACACAATGTGCCAGTGAGATGGAGTACTGTGACTTGGGCAGCCCAGCTGTATGATCTCATGTAACGCCCCACACAAGCTGGCCCACACATGTTACCGTAGCGACGGTAGTAAACCCCAGACAAGAGGAAGCAATGACTGGGGTCAGAGTGAAGGTCTGCGATTGGTCTGTTCGGTCTCCACCCGCCCATTGCCGCTACCGTGACTGCTAGATGCAATCAGTGATCTCTGACCTGTTCATGGTGGGACTGTTAAGAACATACTGTTCAGGCTCTGACAGTCGATCTCTGCTGATCTTTTCCTTTTTTCTGTTTCTGTTGACTTATGCACCTAGTGGAGACAGTTTCAGTGTAGGCTAACAATTTCCTAATGTTCCAGTTGAACATGGGCCATATTGTTACATATTTTGTGGTCTGAATGACTAATAGATTCAAAAGTTTTGGGATTGGTCCAGTAGATCGCCCCAGCTGGCAGCAGTGAAATGGGCTGCAATGTAATCCTTTTTTGTTTTGTTACTTAGGTGTTTTAATACGTTAGGCTGGAGCTGAACGAATCCTTTAAAACATTAAAATCACACATCAACACAAACTAACCTATCGAGGCAGCAACTAAGCTGCGGCTGATATTAGATATTATTGAATATCGCGATATTTGCTGTCATTAGCGATATTTTTTGCAGTATCTAACAGCTGTGTGATTCCTTACCTGAGAGGAAGTTATTACAATGTTATTTCTCACCTAAAAGTTCCTTTTTAATATTATTTAGTTATTTATAAGTGGCGTATGTGTTGCTGCAGAGGGAGTAGTAAAGATGTGAACAGCATATCAACCTGTCAATCCTTTATTTATTCATACTACTAATCAACATATCATAAAAACAAATGAAAATAAAATTAGTATAATTATGTATTGTAAGAAAAACGTGACCACGCCCTCACCTCAACGATGATGATAATCGTTGATCGCGATATTCATGTGGGACAATACAGTGATATAACATTTGGGATATTGCACAAGCCTTGCAGCAACTCCTGCGTTCTGTGAGGTAAAATAAGTGTTTTTGTCAAAGGAGTCTGGTGGTTTTGTACAGAGAAATACAACAGCTGTTTCTGGTCAAACAACAAAGTCTCTTACTTTTTAACAAGAAGTAAGGCTAACGATGAATAACTTGGCGTGTTACTGGCAAAAACAAGCACTTCTAAGGCTCATTGATGTGTTACAACGTTAGATATGGGTACGGACTGTTTCTTCTGTCCAAACTGTGTTCATTTAATCCGTATTTGTGCACATTTTCTGAAAGCTTACTGATGCGGAGAAAACAGAGCAGCACCATCGGAAATCATAGGGTACAAAGTCGCCAATAGTTCAAGCGTTCAAAATACAGCCCACATTAATATTTGTTATGATTGTATGTGCTCTATTTGAACATAGTAGAGACTATGACTAATATTTATTTTTCTTTGTATGGTGGCCATGTTGTAAACTGCTCCCTGTATGTATGTATGTGTGTGTGTGTGTGCGTCCATCAGGTATCCGTTACAGTACAGATGTGTCTGTGGATGAAGTCAAAGCCTTGGCCTCTCTGATGACCTACAAGTGTGCCGTCGTTGGTAAGTATTAGTCTTAGCCTTCCACAAAGCCTCCTGCTGATTATCCCCTTCATCGTCATATTAATACTGTTTGTCTTACCAGGTTCTTGTCATTTATCCACCGTTATTTAGTTCAAATTTAGTTCAAAAGCTAGCACGCCGCTGCTTTAGACTGCATTGCCACAGTGCCCGAGAATAGATATCCAGCTTTTGTTTTGCTCCTCTTTCACTGATTCCACACTGGGTATGAATGTTTCTGTGGTTATTAAGTTGTATTATTCTCCTCCAGATGTGCCATTTGGTGGAGCCAAAGCTGGAGTCAAGATCAACCCCAGGAATTACTCTGTAAGCCTTCTAATACTATTCCCCTCCCTCCCCCTACACTCGCATGCACACATAGAGATGCACAGACATGTTTAACTGTGTGCTGAGATACTGATAGGAAAGCAACAGAGCCTTAGCTGAACACTTAACATTCCTTGGACTTGGAGTTACTGGAGGGATATCAGTTTTCCTGCGTTTCTCTCTCTCTCTTTCCTGTATCCAAACACACAGGATGATTCAATAACACTAGAATGCTACAGGCTGGGCACTTGGACCTTATCCTTTCATTTTGGACTTCTTGATTAATGAGAGGACAGAATAACCAAAAGCCTCTTTCACACATTTCTGTGAATATTGATCCCTGCCTCCCATCCACAGACAACCCCATGCAGGAAATGTGTCTGCACATTTCAGGGATAGACTACGTGTGTAAGGGGCTAAAGAAAGTAAAAGATAGAGGTGGGAAAAGAGAGAGAACAGGAGCTGCCTGTTGAAGCAGGTCCTCAAATGTCTGTGTTGTTTTGGTTATAAGTTTAGTTTAAAGGCTTGAGGACTAGATGTTATGAACATTTTTTAGTTAGTAATCAATGAACTAACAGTGCCTTCACTGCCTTTAATTGGATTACAGATGGGGATTTAAGTCAGTCTGTTGATGGGTACTGTGAAATAAACAGACATGAAGCTCAGTGGCTGAGTTCACTGGAAGGGAACCTCCAAACAAAACCTCAGTTTTGTTGAAATACTAGAAGCATCTTTCTAAATAGTGTCTTTTTTGTTTCCCATCTCTTATTTAGTGGCTTCCTTCCTTGAATGTGTATTACACTGTGACCAAACAACGACATGTCTTGTCTTTTGCAGGATAATGAGCTGGAGAAGATTACCAGGAGATTCACTATTGAGCTGGCCAAGAAGGGTTTTATCGGTGAGTCTTTGTGTGAATTTAAACGTTGATTAAATTTCTAGCTGCAAAGTTTTTACTTCAGGTATTCATATGACACACTGCGTGGTATGTGGTGCCTGACAGTGTTCTTGGCATTACTTGACTGAGTTACATTCTGGTGGTGAGAGGTGAATGTTTCCACCCAGAGAAACGTTTCCTGTCCTCTTGGGCTGTTTATTCAGGTTGGGGTAGCTCAGGGTGTGCCTGTGTCAACTGCAAAGGCAGACAAATAACTGCGGTGAAAAAGAAGCAGGAGGGTTGAGATAGAAATTAGACATGGACCTGGTATTAACAAGTGGAGAAAGCACATTTGTGAGCAATCTCACCGCTGTCATTTATTTAACTATTAGTTTCCTGAAAAACAGTTCTGATAGTAGAGTTACTTATGTTGAGCGAGGCCACACATTAACATGACCACTGGTTCAGCAGGTTATCATCCCCTATACAGCCAGTTTGTTTACCCCCGTCTGTATGCATGTTCATGCTAATAATGTGTTGAGTTCAAACATGGCAAAGAGACTTACACAGGAACGGCTGCCCAGACAGCAATAGTCGTGTTAGTTAAATGGCTTCTTTTTTGACTCTTTGGATGTTATATACAATCAGGTGTTTTATTTTCGAAAATGTACTGGTTTCTTTGCGTCACAGGCAACGCGATACAGCCGTTCCTGGCGGTTAAGCTATTAGTAGTCCCATCCCCTGCCACCTACCTCTCTGCATGCCTGCTTCTGTTTTTGGACCGTCTAGAGTATGAGGCCCTTGAGGACACATGTATGTGTGTATGTGTATGTATATATATATATGACACAAGGACACAAAGCCTGGCACTCACATTTCCTCTGTCAACCAAATTCTGCAGGTGACACAATGTTCATTCAAATGTTTTGGATCAGTAAATCTACCTAGTTGTCCAAACCGAAACCTGGTTTGTGCTATTACACTATGAGAAAATTCAAGTTTGTACTTCTTGTATTAATCCTCCCTTCCTCCCTCTTCCACCCTTCTTTCCTGACCAGGACCTGGCATCGACGTCCCGGCCCCAGACATGAGCACAGGAGAGAGGGAAATGTCCTGGATCGCCGACACATATGCAAACACCATCGCACACACTGTGAGTTCTCAGACCTACGAGACCAACCGATACGACTTGGCTGGTTTTTGATACAAATTCTAAAATAGGCCAAATTAAAAGCAAGGAATGAGTCACATGTAAACCATGTGCAGTGGTTTCCTGCCACTCCCTTCCCAGCCGACCAGTGAGTCATTCCTCCCCTCTCAAAAGCTGCTTTACACACTGAGGCCTGTGAGTGTTTGTGTTACAAGCATTCTGTATCAGAACCTAGCAAACAGGGTATATTTGACTAAAGATGGGAAATATTTACTCGTGTGTTTAAGCATGTGTATATTACCGCTGTCATGGTGCAAATAGTTGTTAGAATTTTTGATAGTCAAACACTCTTATCGACCTTGATTTAACCATCTTGAGGTCGAGGGAAAGTGTGAAGGGGAATAATATGACCTCTAATGATTAGCTGATGTACTGTACACTGGACACTTTGAGGGAAGTTAGATCTAAATTTTGATAATTGATGAAATTAGTTTTCCAGCAAAAATGCAAAGCACTTTTCACAGTTTTTAGGTTGAAAAACAACCAAAACAATTATGATAATCAGAACATTTGGCAATTATTTTTCTTTCGGTCGACTTATCGTTTTAGTCATATAATTAGTATTGTAAACACTTGTATATTTGCATTGTTTTTGTTAGATATTTAAATGTTACAGCTTTAACTTTTATTTATCTGCTTCTGTGCAACATGAAAGTAGTCCAATATGGTCCCAACTTCTCTAAAATTTGTGGCATTACTGCATAATAGTATTGTTATAAGACCAAAGAAGACCAAAGTGAGCTGCTGAATGTCTCTCCTTCGCATACAATAGAATTTTATCATCTTTTTTTTTTTATGGCTGCCACTCAGACACGTTCAGCTGGGAATAAAATACTTGTTTTTATGTAGCCAGATCTATTTTCTGTCTCACTTCTTCCCACGTGGAATCGGTGTCAGACAGGTGTAGAGTCAAAGTGTCAGAGAGTGTTTGGCTGTAATTTAATTGGCTCATGATCACATAGAAGGTATTGTGACACATTGTGTCCACGCAGAATCAAAATACACCAAGCACTCCCTACCTGTGTCATTAAAATGTCAGTGACTACTAACAACATCCATTGTGGTGGATGAATTTAGCTTTTTTTCTGCATTTAGTGTTTTTATTGATTTTTAACTTTCTCCAAGCTACTCAGTTTCCCCTTCTGCTCTCCCCTTTATCCTCCTCTCACCTTACCTACAGTAGCCATGTGTCCTCTGTCCCAGATACCCCCAGCAGAGCTTTGGAGTAGGCGACACATTCCTGCTCTGGGTATCTGAGGGCAGAAAGTTATGGGTAGTGAATACTGATGTCCGTGGCACTGTGTATGTCATGCAGTTAACGCCATGACTGAGAGCTAAAGCTAATGCAGAAAGCAGATGTGCAATACAACTAATGGCCACTAGATGCTGGTTCCCAAAAATATCAAACTGTGTTGAACTCCATTGAAAAAGTAGCAGATTTTTGATTGAAAAATAACTTTTAAGAAGTTTTGTTCTCAATGCTCGCATCTTGGTGGCAGTTTGATGTCCACTGGAGAAATAAAGTCTTGTGTTATTTGTTTTTCCTTTATTGATCAGCCATGAAGGTTGTTGCCTTCTCTCACAATGATTTTCTTCAGTGGCAGACACAAATTTAAGCTTCAAAATCTCTTCTTCGTTGGCAACCTGTGGGCATCTAATGCTATGTACATAATTTTCTACGGTCTATGTTCTGATCCTCCCTGTATGTGTGTGCAGGATATCAATGCCCACGCGTGTGTGACAGGAAAGCCTATCAGCCAGGGAGGTATCCACGGTCGCATCTCAGCTACTGGTCGCGGAGTCTTCCACGGCATCGAGAACTTCATTAACGAGGCGTCCTACATGAGCATGGTGGGCCTGACACCAGGCTTCCAGGACAAGACCTTCATTATCCAGGTACGCTCACACACACTCACACATGCATGGTTTGATCATAGTAGAAAGATTTTACTCAAGAGGACAGATGAGATCCTAAACGTGCTGCAGATTCTTGCTCACAGGATTTTAAAGTTTTCATTTGAATTCACAATGAGGTCTTAGAGCTCAATCAGAGCAGCGCCATCTGTTTTCGCCTGGCCCTGATCTCCTCATACCAAGCAGACAGCAGTGAACTGACGGAGATTCCCGTCTGGGTTCATGAGAAATACTCACTGACACGAAATCCTCAATGATACATTCCCTTTTTGTGCTGATGCTGTCTGGGCTGACTGTTCAGATACCTCTGTGTACAGAAGTGCAGCGTACAGCACTTTGTGATGACATTTCACTACATAATGTTTCTATATGAGAGATGTCAGCAGTTTACTCTCCTTAGCAGTTTCACTTCTGTTTGTCGCTCTGCACGTGTCATCTGCACACACACAGACTGACACATGGGTAGGGAACCCCTTGGCACTGGCCTCCGCTGCTTTCCTAGAATGCTTTCTATAATTACCAGGTGTTAATGACAACAGTATGATATGGTATTCTTCAGACGACCCTGTATGTTAGATGCATTTCACTCAACAGACGTGTCTCTGTCAGGAAGGCAGCGGATTATCTGCTCTTACTTGTTTCTTTACAAACCAGCAAATATCTTGTCCCTGCTAAACAGAGATTTTCAAAGAAGCAACAGCAGAGAAATGATTATGTTGGAAGGGGATGACGTTTGTGTGGACGGGGTTATTTGGGTGAGGGTGTCATTGAGGTTGTGAAGAAGCGGTGACTACAGCTGAATCATGACGTGGATGTTCAAAAAGCTAATCCTTCTGTGAGTGTGTGTGTGTGTGAATGTGTTTGAGGATTATGTTGTGGTGAGATTAGATTTTCTTAGAGATTTATTAGTGCGTGAGGAGAGAGCTGATCTCTAGTATCGTATAAGATCAAAACAAGGGCATGTTTTTACTCCACTATCGTATTTTTCATTTGGATAAAAAGTCAGCCGAATGAATCCTCATTATTCTGCAGTTCTGTTTAATCCGAGCTAGGGACGTGTGATATGACAATACTGTATATGACATGATCTCCTGTGATCTTACGTAATTGTGGTTGAGATTCCCTTGTGTCCATCTGTGCCTGTTTGAGGGATTGACCAATATAATTTTCTCAGGGCTGATACAGATTATTGGTAATCAAGGAGACGGATAAACAATTTTGTAGTGAAAATGGTAGTGTAATTACAGTTTTGGAGTATTTTCCATTTTCTGTTACTTCCACTCCACTACATTTCAGTGGCAAATATTGTAGTTTTTACTCCAAATGTTTATTTGATAACTTTAGTTACTAGTTACTTTGCACACTCAGATTATTAATACAAAATATAGCTTAACTTTAATAAACAACTATTATATATTATAGATTAAGATACCCAGCAATATATAAATTAATTCTCCACCTTCACCAGCTACATTATTGTGATGAATGCATCAATACATAGAATCCAGCAATATAATATGTATTATTCTGGAAAGTAGATTTTAATGCTTATATTTTTATTTATTTTTTTATTTTTAGTTAAGTATCAGGGCCAAAGTGACACATTTTAAAATTGATTTATTTTACAAGCTGTTGGATAAAAAACCCCATTGATTCCAACAATAAAATGCAGACTATCAGATCTGACAATTGTTTGATCCCTAGACTGCTATGATACTGTACATTTGATATATGATGTTATAACCTAAACCGGCCACATGGTGGCACCAGAGTACGTAGTTACATGGAGTTGAATCACAGTTCATAGTTGAGTGAAGCAGAGTGTAGCAATTTAAAATGTTTACTTTTGATATTGTTTAATGATTTTATAAGTGAATTTCATTGTGGTGTTGGACCGTGGTGTTAATTACAATGCCGTCACTTTTCACAGGGCTTTGGTAATGTGGGTCTCCATTCCATGAGGTACCTGCACAGGTTTGGGGCCAAGTGTGTGGGCATCGGTGAGATCGATGGAGCCATCTACAACCCAGATGGCATCGACCCCAAACAGCTGGAGGACTACAAGCTGGTACCAGCACACCTTCCTTCCACTCACTTCAGTCTCCTCTCTATTATCTTACTTATTTTTTATCCTACTGATTCATTCTCACTCACATATATCACTCATCATTCACACATCATCATTCGTGTGTCCGTCTGCACTTTCTGCAGAACAACGGCACCATTGTTGGCTTCCCGGGAGCCAAACCCTACGAGGGGAACATTTTGGAAGCCGACTGTCACATCCTGATCCCTGCTGCCGGAGAGAAGCAGCTCACACGTAACAATGCCTCCAGGATCAAGGCCAAGGTAAACACACACTTTGACTGACCCACAGTGCTGTGCTTTGTGTTCACGTTTATTCACATGATTAAGGACGGGGCAACTTGTTCGCAGTCATGTTAAGTGTTTTTTTGTCTCTTCCAGATCATTGCTGAGGGTGCCAACGGGCCCACCACCCCAGATGCTGACAAGATCTTCCTGGAGAACAACGTCATGGTTATTCCTGTAAGCACACACCTTCACACACTCAGAAATGCAAACTAGAAGATATTGTAGCATTTGGATTCAAACAATGAAAACCTTTTACATTTGGAAATGAAGCTGGAGCCTAAGAAATAATTCCAAATTCATATTGAATAAACTTGTTTCTTGAATGCAAAAACAGGTTTCTAGAAGTCTCTAGAACAGGGTCTTCAACGTTATTCAGGCCAAGTACCCAGTACTGCACATATGGTATAAAAAGTCTGTTACATAATAAACTGGGTCTACAATAACATGTAGGGTGAAATGTAACAAGTACTCTACATGTACTTGAGTATTTTCATTTTGTACAACTTAATACTTCTGCTCGGTACATCACAGAGGCAGATATTTTACTTTATTTGTCTAACAGCTTTAGTTACTTTTAGGATTACAGTTTTTCATGCCCTTCCCATGCAGTGAAAACATGCATGTCCAAATGTGTTGATTTTGGATGTTTGTGATAAACTGAAGGAAGAAGAAGAAAGGAAGTTTTCCTCTATGTGTTGAGAAAATTATCTTCTTAAGTTAAATAACTAAATAAACAATAAATGTCACAAAGCTGAAAACAGGCTGTTTTCTGAGCTAAAGAAAACTTTTTATAGAAATGTGGTTCTCACAGCACAACAGCTCTACAGAAATATATGATGCAATAGAATAAAATACATTGCAGCAGATTAAACTACCCAGCAGTATATTAAGTATGAACCATAAGCATCTACAGCATTGAATTGAATCCAGAAACTTCAGATATAATAGTGAATCAACGACGAGGTATATAGAGGTAGATAGTTTGCCGATTATACTTACTTTTACTTGAGTAAGGTTTTGAATGCAGGGCTATTACTTGTAGTGGAGTATTTTTATAGCGAAGTATTAGTACTATCTAACTACAGGATCTGAATATGTCTTCCATCACTGCCTGATGAGCACCAATCAGGATTTAGCAGCATTTTATTCAAAATGTGACACTTTGTGAGGGTGTTTACTTTGGTTCCATCCCTGTCAATCAAATCTGATCAAACCACACCCATCTCCTTATGAGTGTTGTGTTTGGTGTGACACTCCTCTTAAATAATACCTGAGGATGTTTCTTCAAACTTTAAATGGGAACCCAAAGGTGGAACCCAAACAATAAGCAGAATAAAATAAAACTGTTGACTTAAGTTTATTCAAACTTCTCTCAGCTTTGAACCTGTTTTTCATGTCAAAATAATTAATCACAAAATCATTTTGTTTAAAGTTTATTCCATCGTCTATATTTTACAGAAGAATAATTCCTTTCTTCCCAAAGCAAGTCTTACACACAGTTTTTGCAATACAGAGGAAATTAATCAAAGTAATTACACACACAGTTGAGTCGAGACTTTTCCAAACAGGCAGATGTCTGAGTTTGTGTTTCATCCTGCAGGACATGTACCTGAACGCTGGCGGTGTGACAGTGTCTTATTTCGAGTGGCTGAAGAATCTCAACCATGTCAGCTATGGAAGACTGACCTTCAAATATGAGAGAGACTCAAACTACCACCTGCTCAGTGAGTACAAGACAGCTCCTTACGTTCTCCATAACATCCAGACAGACTGGAGTGTACTAGAGCCATAAGACACAGCAGGAAGATACAAGATATCATAACTTTTCCTTTACATTTGATGTTACATTGTTACCTTTTGATACACAATTCTAAAACAATACATAAACACCAGAACCAGACATTTTACTCAGCGCAGTACATGACAAATTTATTGGAAATCAGAAACAAATCTAAAATCTAAATCCTAATAATGAAAGTAAATGGTAGGGAAAAGTACTGATAGTTTATTCTGTGATCCATTTTGTGTCTTTCTGTCATTTCTGTTCTTATTCATCAGACACGGTTGGCTTGGGTGGGAGGAGTGTCATTGTCAACCAAGTTCACTGCTGCCAGCGTTTCTTCTAAATTGCGAACCCTGACCCCGTCTTTCATCGCGTCAAACTCCATCTCAAACTCCCTTTTCATATTGCCATGTACCAGAACCTTTACAAAAGGATAAATAGATATGGTACCATTATTAGACTTCAGTCTGATGCGGTCGTCATCTTGAATTTTCTCAAATTGAGGGTATTTTTCCATCATTTCACTTATCCATTCTCCAACCATTATGCTACCAAAAATGAGGTTAAATTTCCTCCCTTTGCGCCTGTTATAAAAGAGTTTGTCTTTATTATTTCTCACTTTTTTGTCGTTCTTCTTTCTATTTTCAATAAGAGTAGCCATCTGTAATAAAACAGACAAAACCATTAGTTTTTGTAAAATAAAATGTTACCATTAAATGGTACAACACATATAGTAGTCAGATTGGCTGTGGTGTTATACCTTGTACTTCTCTTGGTGTTGTGTTGCCACGGGTTACTAGGCTGGTGTTGGTGGATACTCTGGTCCTACAGCTGTTTCCTGAAGCCACAAGACAAACCTCAGATCAGGATTCACATCAGATGTGGAAGTTATAAAGTTTAGCCTACCCATCATATATTGCTCAAATTCACAAAGTAGTATTCTTAAACACCAAAGCTCTGAATCTACGAAAGCCCTGAGGGACAAGTGAAGAAAGGTGTTTTTTGTTTTGTTTTTTTTTCCTGATCTAAATAGTTTTCACTCCTGTGTTTATGACTTGAGAAATGGTGAGGGGAAAAAAAAAGTTTTGCCAGTATAATAAGTTCCTTAATTTTTCTTTCTCTCCTGTTATACATCACCAAAAAGGCTACTAATGTATTTTTTAATGCAAGATTTTTATTTTTTTTAAGTGACTGTGGTAAATCGAAAAAATCTAGATAATTGTTCATTCTTACCAGATCCGTCGGTTGAGGCAGCGTCGGTGATGTTGCTGAGCAAATTCAGTGTCAACTGGTGTCTGTTGATGTGAAGTCTGTCAAAGAGAGAGGATCTCCTTCAGACCACCTCTTCATTTATACTCTGTGTTGTTCACATACAGCCAATCAGAAAATAGTACTACCACAGTTCACCGAATGTCAAGTTGTAAAACTAGATCAACTAGATGAACAACCAGTGTGTTATCACAGACGTTTGTTAAAGATGCAGACACAGTGTGGGTTCTGATGTCTCTTTAATTTCTTCTTTTTCCCTGTTTGCTTTTCTAGTGTCTGTGCAGGAGAGTTTAGAGAGGAAGTTTGGCAAACAGGGAGGACCCATCCCTGTTGTTCCTACCGCTGACTTCCAGGCCAGAGTTGCGGTGAGTAACGTCTGCTGACCCAGACAAACACATCGTGCTGCTCAAACATGAACAAATTGTTCTCTACTGATACTTCTGCAGGTGTGATGCCTTTCAGGTCTTGACTGGTACATAATGCCTCCAGTTAATAGCCTTAATACCCTTCCAACCCACCCGTCTGTTATATGCTACCAAACTAACTCAAATCTCTCAACTAACTTGAGATCGACTTTATGGTTAACGTTCATCTTCCGTTGCAGGGTGCCTCTGAGAAGGATATTGTTCACTCTGGGTTGGCCTACACCATGGAGAGATCAGCCAGGGTAAGTGATCACAGTGCACAGTCCAACGTGTTTTACTGAGCATGCACCATATTATATAGCATAGTAAACTGAGATGAAACACAATGTTAGCGTAGATGTCTCACTGTAACAACACTCATTGGAATGAATTGTAGTGTAGTGCTATTTAACCATCTAAGTTGTTTCAGCCATTTCTCAACAATTCATGACAGGATGAAATGATAAAGTGATGACATTTTATGACCCAAAGGTCAAAGGTCAACTTCACTGCTACGTTCCATTTGTTATTCAGCACCACAGCTCAGGAACAACAACTTGACTGGTGCAAACATCCGTGAGCCGGTAAATCTCGTATAACGTGTTCTCTTCTTCCTTTGTAGCAAATCATGCGCACGGCGAGCAAGTACAACCTGGGTCTGGACCTTCGGACGGCCGCCTACGTCAACGCCATCGAGAAGGTCTTCAAAGTCTACAATGAGGCTGGGCTTACCTTCACATAAATGGCCAATCACGACCCGCACTTCCTCTCCCTCCCCTCCCCCTCCTGCTATTGATCCCCCTCTAAACAGCCTTCAGAACATATCACTGTTTACCGCTGCTTTTAAACACACACACACACAGACACAAAACACACACACACGCATACAACGCGACGTTGACTAGCCTGGTGTTTATCCTGTGATGTTTGTGCTGCCACTATACTGCATCTGCATCTCTGTTGAAGTATTGCCCTCTTCTTGTTTTTGCCTAAGGTTATATTGAGAAAAAGCAGATGGCGAGTAACGTCCCGACAGAATAAAAGACCCCTGTCCCTCCCGCAGCCCCTCATAGAAACACTCACGATATTGTTGTATGGCAGCCATGTTCAAAGCGCCCTTAATGTGGTCGTTGAATGCACGTGTGACTCTCCTGTTGCGATTATTTCAGTTGACAGCCCTTCAGATGCCTTATTTCAGAAAGAGCTGTGCTTTGAGAGGAAGACCGCCACTTCAGTTTATTTCTAACCAAAAGGGATTTAGATTTAACGTCATGTGAATAAAGAGAATAGTCATTTTATTACTCGAGTTTATCTTCTCACTCTTACTAGTGCAGATGCCAATGTTTAGGTTTCCCAATTTTCTTTCATAGTTGGTGTTTTTACTGTTGGACTCCATAGACGCTCTCCCTCCCGCTCCTCGCCCCCTCCTCTCCTCTCCTGTCGCTTTATCTCGTATATTAAAAAGCAGCTTCTCCCCAACTCCTCCGCTGGCCAAGAACGGGGAGCAGGGATGGGGGCTGAAGTGTCACTGTGACCGCCCGTCCCCTGGTTGGATTTTCCTCAGTTTTAATCGTCCAGTTCCTTGACGTTGAAATTGTGTTTAAGGAAATTATTTTTATTTTATGCATATGCATTTTTATGCTTTTTTTTTTTTTTTTTGAAACCAATAAAATGTTCAGAAAAACATACAAAAGTGTGTCATGTTAGTTTATTTTCACACCGTGTGGACTGGTAAAGGGATTAAAGATCAATCGATCTGTATTAGATTGATACCACATCTATCTATCTATCTATCTATCTACACATATCACTCTTAGGTCTTCAAGTGCAATTTCTTTTAGTACAGTCACAGCCAAAATACTAATCAAATCCTAAAAAAGCCATTAAAAACTTTAAATTGACCGGTTCCATAAAAATACATAAGACATTTTGAGTATTGGGTCATTTTGGTACCAGTGATCCACTAATGAAGGTGGTGCTTTTTATTAAAAGACACAATTTTTGTTGCCGTGCTTAGTGTCTATATAAAGCCAGCACCTTTGAGAGTTATTCAGAGACAAAAATGGCTAAAACAAGGAACCTAACGCAGGAAACACGCCTGAGGATACAGATTCTCAGCCAGGAAGGGTACAGCTGCCGCCAGATAGCCAGGAAGTGCAGATGCAGTCCTTCAGTAGTTGGATACACTCTGCAGAAATACAGACGAACCAACAGCTTGGAAGACGAACCAAGATCTGGGCGTCCAAGGCTTTCTTCAGCAAGAAATGACCGCATCCTGATCCACATGTGCAGGGAAAACCGGCAAATGACATCACAGGAGCTTCAACAGCAGTGGTCAAACCAAACTGGTGTCCAGTGTCCACCCGCACTGTCAAGAAGCCCCTGATCAATGAGAGACGGAGGTTAGCCCGGCGTCGTTGGGCCCAAGCACACAAGAACTGGACAGTCAGGAATTGGAAGAAGATTGTGTGGTCAGATGAGTCCAGTTTCCAGCTTTATCTTCCTCCTGCCAATGTGAGTACGCAGAAGGCCAGGCAAAGCATTATGTCTCACTGTCTGATGTTTCAACAGGATAATGCCCCTTGCCACACATCCATTTATATATATATATAGTTGGTGTGTAATCAAATGACTACAAATCAACTGACACACAGCAAGCGTTCTGATTGGTTAGTGGTAAAGGTATGGAGCAAAAACACTCATCACTTAAAATTTATATCCAAGGTTGGTTTACTTAAAGGAATATTTTTGGGGAGATATGCGTGTTTATGTGTCTAACCACCAACATGTCTAACTTTGAGCTTTCATTTTGAGCTTTGGGCAGAGCCAGATTAGCTGTTTTTCTTTCTTTTTAATCTTTATATTTAATTATAAAACGTCCCCCTTCTAGATATTTATTCATACTTTATATACAGACATGACAGTGCAATTTATTTTCTGTTTTTAACTCTTGAGAGAAAGCACACAAACTAGTTCAGCAGTATTCAGATCCTTTAGTCCAGTGAAATTACTAATACTAAAAAATACTCAAAATGTCACTTCAGCGTTGGTCTGTAAGTATAATCTGGAAAATGTACCTATGGTATTAAAAGAAAAGTAAAATGTGTGACTGTTACGGAGTGCTGTGACGTTAGCTTTTTACTTCTAGCGGTTTGATTCACGCTTTGAAAATCACAAAAGTGGCGTTCATCAGTGATGAGATTATCTTGCTGAACAAAATGTGTGAGTATCATAAAGTTGTGTGAGATTATTTTGGGCGATTTTTCCAAAATCCAATTCAAAAATCTCACAGGCTTTATGTCGAGGGAACAAAAGTGATGCTAACTTCTGGGTTAGCCTACAGAAATATGTCATCGCTACACCACTACCTCAAAGTCTTACTTTTGTATAGTACTTGAGTAAATGTACTTGGTTATATTCCACCGCTGCCCACAGCTCATTGCAGCCCCTCTGTGGGTTTCTCTGGCACTGACTCATTGATAAAAATGTTCTTATTGTTCTCCCACCGTTCCACGTCTTCAAAGAAACCTCGACACAGTTTCTGGATTTCAACAAAACCTTTTTAATTTCACCGGTACTGTTTATAAAATCAGCGAGTCTGCTTTGATGCCAACTTAAACATGGTGTGCGGTTCGTGTTTGTGTACTTGAGGTGGGATTTGTGATCATGTCTTGTTGTGTGTGTGTGTGTGTGTGTGTGTGTGTGTGTTAGTACAAGTGTGGTGTAATGTGTGTGTGTGTGTGTGTGTGTGAATGTCAGATTGCTTGATAAGGCAACATGCAGTCATCAGTTTCCATTGGCCTCAAAGTAAAAACACACAAACCTGCTCCATACGCACACATACACACACACACACACACACACTCACACTCACACACACACACACACAATTTGCTGGCTGAACCGGTTCTATGTTAACACACACATATATATACACACACACATACAGTGCATACAGACACAAACACTGAAGCCGGGCAGATGAGCGGTGGAAGGGGGCATCACACTGACGGAGAGGAGAGGCGGATCCTCTGATTGGATGAGACAGCTGATGGGCGGGAGCTTCGGGACAGCCAGGGTTCAGACGAGTTAGTGAGAAATAAAAACTACTCTAACGAACAACTACATATCCCAGAATTCAAGCTGTACACAAAACTACACACAAAACCCAAGCCCTCCTCTCTCAGCGAATGTTTTTCATCACAGAAGTCTGAATAACTTGCTCCTGATGGCATGCAAACCAGTTTCACAAAGACTAAAAAGCAACTACACGATAACAAGAGGTGATCATTATCAGCTGCTCATTTTTCCTCCTTGAATAGAGCTGTATTTTTCCCCCGTTTCCCCCTTTAATTTCCTCTGAAGTAGCTTTAAATTTGATCTGATATATATTCTGTGTCAGCTTGTTTGTACCGCTCGTTGAGGAGAAATCTTCATGCCCATAAAAAAATAATGGTTTAAAATTTTATGCACATTTCCGCCTGTCATCATTTATTGTAACAGACTCGCTTAACAAAGACGTTACAGTAGGCCAACAGTGGTCATTTAACATGAGACAGAGTAGTTTTACTCTTCTTGGTGCCAGTTTGAAGTAACGTTTCCTATGTGGATCAAATCTGATTATCAGTTCTTGAGTGTTAAACTCGCCAATATCTTTGTGCTTATTTTAGGCACAACTATTTAAAGGGGCTCTAAGTTACGATTTCTAGAAATGTATATGTTTTAATCTTTTTTTTTTTTTTTTGGCCACACGTGAGCGGATTGTAACGCGACGTGAAAAATGAGACCATCCCCGTCTCTCTCGGCTGCCTATACAAGCCTGTGGACGGTTTGTTTACGCTGTTTAAAGCCCGTTCTCGAGCGCTTCGTCTTGGCGCCTCTCTCCGCTCCGCTACCGGACAGCAACGGTAGCTAACGTTAGTCTAGAAATGGGGTCCGCTGAGGTAAACAAACGACGGCTTCCAGCATAACGCAGAATCCACGGAGCCCCTTTAACGTTCGGGAGAGGCTTCTGAATTTTCCTGCAAAAAAAAAAATGAGCACGGTGTATTGCTTCCTGGTTAACGACGCTGTAATATAACCCTGTTTTCTAAATGTCGAGGCGAAACACACGCTAAGCCACACGAAGCTACACGGGACAGTCGCTACTCTACGGTTACAACACGAGACGAGTCATTCTACACATCTGTTCATGCAGTCTATTGTAGCTACCTAACTACTGCACACACAACAGAATGATATCTGTCCTCGATGCACGAGTCCCCTTGCACAAGCCTCTGGAGATTTATTTTATACGCCAGCAGCTACACATGCACGCACACACACTTATGTATAAGCTATCACAGGCACACAGACAGCAGATCACACACCCTCTCATACCCTGCCTCAGTTATTGTTATTGTTGTGGACTGCAGAGGCTTGACACACCCAATATTGACATGTTTGCCCGGTGTGTGCGTCCGTGCTGGCATTGACTGTATGTACTGTATGTGTGCGTTCCATGCATGTGTCGAATGAAGGTGTATCTCTGTTTTGTTTGTGTGTACGTGTACGTGTGTGTGTGTGTGTGTGTTTGCGTGTGAGGTTTCCCTATAGGTTGGTAGGCGTGAGTGGGGAGAAGGATCGGTAACAACACCAGGGTTCATATCAGGACGACACTAACACACACGGGTGAGGCGAGGGTAAGACGGGCAGTGGAGGAAAAGCTACAGGCTGCAGACAGTCAGAGGGGAGGAGGAGGGGTGAGGACAGGTGGCTGCTTGGGGGAGGAGGAGTGAAGAGGCAGAGGGGGGAGGTAAGGGCTGAGGTGCGGCATCCGGAAGAGTCTGTTTTAGTTGATTTTGGTTCTGTAAAGTCACAAAAAAATATGTTGAACATCTGGAGTCTGGTACAGCGAGGCGAGGGGAGCGAGGGGCCGCCGGAGAGCACGGGAGGGGAGGTCCTGAAGACGACTAATACCCCTGGAAGGAAGGAAAGAAGGAAACAAAGATAGAAACACCAGTCAGTGGTGGAAAGTAACCGAGTACATTTACTCAAGTATTGTGCTCGAAGGGAAATCGGCCCTTTAGATCGCCTCGGCTGCAACGTAATCCTTTGGGGCAACTGCGACCGACAAAGTTACATCCACTCAAAGTGCTTGTTTTTGCCAATCACAGGCTGAGGTTGTTTTCCCAAGACAACATTACGGAAACGATTCCCACAGAAAGAAACCTTTATGTCAAGTAGTTACCAAAAAGGTCTCGTTCTGAAATCTCGAAAGCTGAGTTGTTGCAGGAAGGCAACGGTGGAAACGTGAGTCGTGGCTGAATGTTTAAAGGGGCTCTTCTCCTTGAACCAGACTTGTGTTTCTTGTTACCAAAAAGGATCTTATTATTTAACAAAAAGGTCTCTCTGTAGGAATCATCTCCAAAATTGTGCGTCAGTCACTAACAACATCCGCAGCCTAAGGGGAGGTTACTTTGACGGTCGCAGTTGCCCCAAAGGATTTCATTGCAGCAGTATCTACTCAGATCTACTGGACTGATATAAAACTTTTGCTTAGTATGAATCATTTACACACCAAAACATGTACATATTGGGCCCAGGTTTAAAAATACAGGAATTCCCCTCTAAGTACGATTTCGGGATACTTTACTTTCCATTTTATGCTTCTTTATACTTCTACTCTGTGGCTGAAGTAATCCGACCATTTAGAGTAGAAATAGTACTTTAAAAATACTAATTACAAGTGAAAGTGTGCATTCAAAACCTTAATCAAGTTAAAGTATGTAAGTATCATCAGTAAAATGTTTTTGTATTAATATAACTGCTGCGTTAATGTAAATGTTGTATGAGATCTTTAAGGCTGAGCTCATTTTAACTACTTTATATACTGTTGGCTAGTTTAACCTACAGCGAGTGAGATCAGCACGTGTTTGTAGCGTCACTCTCCTGTCAGAACCACCAATCTCTGTTGACCCGATGCAACAGTAAAAGGCTTCTTACACACTAGAGCATCAGTATTAATGTCACATATAGTAAAATATGGGGCCATTTTGTGCAGAATGAACTACTGTTTTTGACACTTGAAGAATATTTTCACGATAATTCTTCTGTACTTTAACTTGAGTCGGATTCAAAATGCTTTTACGTTGAGGTTTTTGGTGAAACCTCTGCATAGCTTCTGGGTGTGCTTTGGCAACCAAGGGTTAAGTGGAAAAATACAAATTGGCAGCAAACTGTACAACAAACTCAAAAGTGAAAGCACTCCTCACAACAATGGTCCCTTTCAGAAAGTTAAGGCGTTACCCAGCACACTGGAACCTGTTTACTCACCTCTCCTCCTTCTCCACCCTGTTCCATTCCTCCATATTCTCCCTGTCAGAAGAAACGAGAAGAATAAGTCAGACTCAAAATAAATAAAAACAGGTGGAGCAGGTTCGTCTGAGAGGATGAAAGGATGAAGTGATGGCAGGGTGGAGGGCCTCAAGCACCAATCTCCTTCTAGCTTTCGCTTTCCTCCAGCTCTGATATAACAAAGCAGTTACGACTACAGAGACCATGCTGTTGGGTCGAGTGGACTCTTGTTATCATGCTTCAGATGCTCCCCGGGGGTCTGTTAGTTAGATTGAAGCGCTACAGCATGTTAAGAGGCTCCAGGTGCATGCCATGAATATATTAACTGCCTTATCTGGCGTGCTGGAGATGTGGCTGAGAGCTTGAATGTCACTTAACGCTACACGGAGGAGCTACATGGTTAGAAATGGAGAGTTTTTAGTATCATTAACCTAAACCACACAAATGAGTGAGCGTCTGAGAGGTCGGGGGGAAAAAGGAGGAACTGTGAATTGCTGTTATCCAGTAAGTTTGATCCAATGGAAGCTTTTATTGTTTGCTCCCAAACGCTGCAGGGATTCAGCCCAACGTTTCAGCAAACCACAGATATGTTCACATTCGTACGTGCAGTAGGCCACGTACCACATCGACATTTTTAGACTGTCAAATCAGGAGGTGGAGAAGGTGGTGGCCGAGTTTTGCAGGCGAGGAAGCTGCCAAGCCAGTGACCACAGTTCAAGACTGCGTTTCAACATTCAAACCACTGGATATTTTTAAGGTGACCTCCTCGGACAATTTCTAGCCGTTTCTATTTTCCAAACACTAACCAAGTGTTACTGTGCCTAAACCTTATCACATCGTAAGTGCAGCGCTGTCACGACGTTTAATAGAAAACTGAACCTCAAGAAATGTAAAGTTGTGTTGAACACTTCACTTTACATGTCTGGAAATTTCATAGTAAGTAGGTGGTACTTACAACACAACATATTTTAAATTTTCTTTGAAATTACCCCCAAATTACCACAATAACACGATGACATTTATGGAAAATTACCTCTATATTTTTTGATAATGATATTCTATTAAGCTGCACCAAATCACTTGCCTGCTGGCCTGCTGAGGGGGAGTTAGACAGAAACTAGTTGGAAATGAAGTTGCAAGTTGTAATTATTCTGGTAATTTCAAAAAGATTTAAATGTTGGTTGGTAATTACCAGCTTTTCTGGACTTGTAACGTATCAGTGGTTTGCAGAAACGTACATTTATCGTGCTGATTGGGTTGAGGAAATTGTTTTTAATTTGGGAAGCATCACATCAGCTTCTCTTTCCTTTCTTCCCCTCCTGACACTCACTTACTGGACTACTAGGTAACACGCACTGAGATGCCAGTTCATTAGGTACACTTGTGCCATTTAATGTAATCCAATACGGCTGGTTCTGCAGGAAAAGTCACCTTTACTGCAGGTTTATTGGATTAGATCATGCAGGCGTAGCTAATAAACAGATACATTTAGTGCACGTAGCATGCAGAGTAATCATCTCTGCCTCTCCCCAAATATCTCCCCACACACTGCTCTGTCCAATAGGCACCTCGTATACAGGCTCCTCCTATCAGGAAAACACAGATGAGACACAAACAACGTAAACAACAAAAGTCGAGAACAACAGCAACACGGAACAACACACGAGACAGAAGCTTTGCCACAAGACAGACGTGCAGGAAAGACAGAAAAGTTAGATGTGAGGCCGTCTGACGTCTGACAAGAGAGTTCAAAACATTAGAGCGGATGAAGCCACCGCTGTCACAAATTACATATTTGAGGCCACATGTTTAATATCTTTACAATGTAGCTGTACAGTACATTTGAGCTTTACTGCAAATACATGATGTTTCTCCATGTTGGTCCTTGTAGTGCTGAAATGACTGATGAATCAGCCAATTAGCTTACTGAAGATGTATCTTTGTCATCAGTCATTAATAAGAAATTGCGTGCTAGAAATGTCGAACTAGGACAAATTTGAGGGATCTGTATCAAGATTGTTTATTTATTTTATGTTTTTGTTTTTAAAAAATGACAAAAATCATCATTGAACTCTTTAAAACTATCAATAATCATAATATCCTACACATTAAAGTCACCTATCAGGTAGAAATGTTAAATATTTCCTGGTTTTCTCTGTTTTAAATGATTGTAAACTGAATATATATTTGGGTTTTGGACTGCTGCGTCCTATAATAAGATCCACATTGTAAATATTTTATAGATTATCTGGATTGAATTGTTCAATAATAAAAAACAATAGATAGATTAATTGAGGGGATTAATCACAATTTGATCGTGTCTTTGAGTTTGAAGCTGAAGTGCGACTGCGGCTCTCTGTTGTGTTTAATAAATGAAGAGGGCTCCATCTTGTGGCAGCTGTCTGTGTAACCCATGGTTACCATGATAACTGACCTGGTTCATCAATCCGGTCGACGCGGCGACGTTCTCGACCCCCTCCACGCCTGCCTGTGATACTTCGTTGGCCCCGGCAACCACTTGGTCCCCGACGATGTTGGTCTGGTCCACGGTCCTGTTGGCCACTGAGACCCAGAGTGAGGACAGTTAGTGACAGCGAGGCCGTTTCCATGGAGTCAAGAGTTGAAAGCTGATTTCCTGCCACTCTAAAATGTTTTAAATTTGTATTTTTACAATAAAACGTGCAGTGTTTTACATTGGTCTGTTTTCTTTCTTTAGTTACCTTTCCTTGTTTCAGTGTATGTAATATCCAAATGACCATAAACATTGCCTTGTTGTATTTATATCAGTGACATTGGGGGACATTTTGAGCATACTTAAATGTTTGTGAGGGTGTTTACCAAGGTGTGAGTGGCACATGTGCAATCTGCCATCTTGGATAGCTAGATACGGCAACACGACTTGGACAAACCACATGCAGAACTACAGTAAAGGCAGAAATTTGCTAGAAATAGATATTTTGGATGGTGGTGTGTGGTTATAACGAAGCTCTGAAGGGCAAATGAAGGATTTTTTTCTGAGTCTGAGTTTTCTCTCCTGCGTTTATGACTTGAGAGCTGGTGGGGGAAAAATGTTTAGCCAGGATAATGTTTCGAAGTCCCTTAAAAAAATGTTTCTGTGAAAACATTTGAAATTTTTTTTTTCTTTCCAGAAAATTTTTGTTCTCCTCAAAATTATTTTGTTTTTTCACTCTGTTTTGCACGTTAAAAAAAGCTTTTTAACAGCAGCTTTTACTGCAGTTCTGGTGATGATTATTTTTTAACACTCAATATATATTCTACTTAGTCTATGTGTGAAACTTACACAGGTACACTCAAAGTTTAACACTGACAAAACACACACCACAAATCTTCTGCCCTGTTTGTGACCTCGACACTCCGAACGTCAGTCGACTGGCCGTTAAATTTCAGATATAGCTCATTTTGTGGCCTCGCTAGCCTTGCAGTGGGGACATTTCCGGATGGTTTCATAGACAATCTGCTGTTGTGCAGTTAAAAAATGTTGGGTGGCTGGCAAAACATATATTTGATAAATCAACCAGTTAAATTTCACCCTTTACGTTTGAAAACACTTCTGACAAAAGAATAAATCTTGCATTTTTATGCAGCTCAGTTTTCCAGCGCTTCTTCCTCTTGGCCTCATTTTGGTGCATTAAGCCGTAACGTGCTCATTACTGCCCCCCTGAGGCCAGATGGTGAAAAAAAACACCTCCTGGTCCTTGATCATTGGTGAGAACTGTAGTGGGTGTTTTCCCCCTGACGGCCTGAAGGGGCAGCGATGAGCCAATTCCTCACACTCAAATACAGACTTGGTTTTTATTCGTTGGTGAAAGTGTTAATTGATTTTCATCGTAATAAATTAGTTTTTTCCGTGACATGACATGAGTTGTCTCTTGTCGTTAACAAAACTGACCAAAATATTTGCAAAAAATTTAAAATTGCACGAAAACTCTTGTTTTTAAAACAGAATTTTTCAGTCTGACAAGAGAAAAGACGCCAAGGATGAAGACTAACTGGCTTTTTTGGCAAATACGTCGGTCTGATTAACAGCCACCGCTCCTGCACCGACTAGGACAGTCCTGAACGAGGCTGCTGATTGCTACTTGACTTGGACGGTGGTTTCACTATGGACATACACCTGAGAGATCAAGGAAATACATCTGACTGCTGGATTCTTACCTGTGTTTACTGATGACACAACACCCTCCTTTGTCTTACTGCCTGAGGATCAAACAGAGATTATAATCAAATCAATGTACATAACCAGTGTACATAACACATTTCACAACTCCTTCTTTTGAAGCTTTAGTTGAAGAATGTTGTTGCATTATTTCACATTTTTCTTGATTTATTTTGTATTTTGCAAAGTATTTATGTTTTGTCTCTTAACTTCAGGATGTGAGCCTGAAACTTTCATTATTCTCACTCATCAATAAATCAATCGGTGGCCCTCACACCTGACTGACGATTGAATACATTTAAAGGGCTATTTCAACTCAGTGTGACTGATGTGTTTCCCTGCTTCTTTAAAGGAACAGTTCACCTAAAAGGGAAAATTCAGTCACGATCTTCTCACGGCCATGCCGATGGACAGTCAGGTGAAGTTTCACAGCAAAACAGCGTTGCAGAATAACTGAATTTAAATTTCTGGATGAGCTGTTCCTTTAAAGGGAATTTTGCCCTTTTTTTTTCTCTGCTTCGATTGATAAATTGCCATCATCTTTCTCTTCCAGCCTTGAGATATTACTGCAAAGCTCAGCTGTGTTTTCGGCTGCAAGTATTCTTTCGTTGGAAAGCATCTCATGAACCGCAGCTCTCTGTATCTCCCCCTCTGCTCACCAGCACTTTGCTCATTATAGTATGATCCCAAGCAGATTAAATTGTGGTTATATAATCTGCCAGAGCGGCGGGCGGATAGGACGAGAGGAATATCTGCGGAAAGAGATGAAAGGGAACAACGGGGAGGAAGGTAGAGACTCGGGAAAGGAAAAGCTGGAGTAAATCTGCAGAACAACACGAGCTCGTGCAACGCCGACTCGTCCTGCTCTCCTCACACAGATGCAGATGCTGCCATCCACCCATCCTCTTCCTTCCTCCTGCATCTCTCCATCTCTCTGCACGCTCCCCGTGCTACATGAGCCACGTGCCTGAGTACTGAGCAATACTGCAGTACAGCCCGACACACACTCACACACACCCACACACACACACACACACACACACACACACACACACACACACTGCAATGACACAGCTTCTTTCTCCCAGTCGACAGGGGGAGCCCCTCAAGTGTCACTGTGAATATGTGAGCCTGTCTGTCACCGTCACACGGGACAAACTGTATCCATGGAGGTGTCTTCTTCTCCTCCTCCTCCTGGTGAACCTTCACGACTTCCCTCTGGACGTAAATTATTAAACAAGGCTTGGCCAGAAGCAGATGCAATTCCACGCGAGGCACAGGACACCAATTTTTCATGATAATCCAAACAATAAATTGATAATCCCGATTGGAAAGCTCGCCTCGATAAATGAAGATTGCAGGGATTAGAGTGTGTGAACGCTTTCCCCTATTATGAAATAATGTATTAAACGTGCTAAAATATGGCTTTAGTCTGTTCTTTTGTGGTGGATTTGTGCTTTAGCAGGTCCTGATCAGATGAAAGCTCAGACGTGCCCCTCATTTAATGAACAATCCTATCAGTGGGGAGGATTTGCAGCAGTGTAGAAGACATAATGTATGCACTGAGGCATCCACAAGCACATGCATGCACCGCACACACACTTGTATGTTGCCATGATGAAACAAGCTACATAGATTATAATTTGAAGGACCTTTTTTATATCTAAAGCTCACAAAGCCTTTCCTGGAAAACTGACTAAAGCAATATTTTATAATCGGTGCAGAAAATCAGTGCTGAGAAGCTTTTTCTCGCTTTTTCTGCAACAAAAAAATCACATTTCTGTGATTCTCAATCACCCAGGGAATAAAATACCCATAAAATAATAGTTTTTGTTGAGTTTCTCTTTGCATTTTCTTATTTTCTGTCCAGGTTCGGCCTCTATGTGAACGTGCACATCTCGACATTGTGTACCCACGTCCACATGCTGACGTATGCACTCTGCTGCAGGCAGATACAGTGTTTTATCGGAGCCATCGACTCGCCTCACTTCAGCGATCACACCCCCCTCTTCTGTTCCTCCCCCCTGTGATCTGGGCGTCCACTTTCTTTCTCATCCTCTCACCTTTCCCTCCTCTACCTGAACCTCCACCCTCCACCTCCATCATCCCTCCATCGCTACATGTCAACTCTCTCTTTCCCGTCCCTCCATCTGTTCGTGCAGGAGCCACGAGACCAGAAGCTCAAAGCTCTTTTCTGACATAACACCCCTCCCCTCCTCTCTCTCTCTCTCTCTCTCCCTCTGTTTTCTCTCCCTGCCTCTCCCCCCCGTGCATCCCTCCATCTTTGGATGGGTGGTGTTGGAGGGGGGAGGAAGGAGGTTAGTCATCACAGCAGCAGCACACACTGGCAGGCAAATCCTGCTGCTGCAACGCCACACATCAACACAAGGATGGGGTGTGGAGGGTGGAGTGGGGGGGTTTTGATGGGAGAGCAAATTGCTGCAGTGCTCAAGTGATCCTTGCCCGGTGCACCTCACCTCCCTCCCTCCTTCCCTCCCTCCCTCCTTCTCCCCCCTCCTCTCAGCAGTGACACAGACTCTCTCACGCACATCGGTGCAGACTCTCCATCCGTATCCATCGTCGTCGTTAAAGATTTGTGAGCTACTGTGTGACGGTGCCGAGGAAGGGACGGACTGCAGATGACGACAGACTTCCACTCCGCTAACTCCTCACCCGCCCTCCTACCACCGACTTTTACATCCTCCCCTCCCCTCCCCTCCCCTCCCCTCTCTTCTCAGGCGGCCTAAAAGCCTGGCACTCGGGGTAACCTTGAGATGTGACGCATTAGCTGCTTGGGCTAATATCAAAGTGCTTGAAAACTACAGCACGACCGCGAGGCAGCTTTAAGAAGGATTACACTTGTGCTATTTAAAACGATCAGTCCTCATGTGATTGCATCTTTAATTGTGAATTATATGTTTGATGTCTGTGCACACACACACACACACACCTCGAAAACTGAATGGCAGCCTGTTAAATGTGGGTCAAATCTATTCTCTGATTAATTATTTACAGTGACTTAATAAAGGCAGATTAATGAAGCCTCTGGGGGACTTTATCGCTGCGTTCAGTCCATCGCCAGACGTCTGTCCGCAAAACCATTAAATGTGAATAAAACAAGACAGGTGGAGGCGTTGCAGCCGCCACGAGATCCTGCAGAACCCACTGTTCTTCATCTCGTCTCCTCTTCCTCTTTTATTCTTTCTTCCCCAGTCCTCCACCAGCTCCTGTCCTGCCTCCCAGTTCCAACTTTCTCCACCTCCATCTCTCCATCTAACCTCCCCTCCTCGCTCCATCTATCAGCCCCCCACCCTCTGCCCTGCACCATTCCTGCAGCAGTATCCCACCAGTGCTCCCTCCTTTCTTCCTCCTCCTCCTCCTCCTCCTCCTCTTCCTCCTCCCTCGGTCCCTGTCACTTCACACAAGTGTCCCAGACATGGACACCCATGGGACCCCACCTCAGACACATGATGCATCCACCTTAAAAAAAAAACGAGTGCATCCCCCCCTCTACAGACGTACCTGTTTTTGCCTCCACAGACAAGATGTGTTACGTACCTACATACATCACCCCTTCCTTGGTTTTGGCTGCCGCCTCCTCCATGCCGGCTTTGGTCTTCTCTGCGGCGGCCACCACCCCCTCCTTGGCCATGGAGAACCCCTTCATCAGTACATCCATTTTGGGCGACGAGACGGCTGGGCTCCCCTGCTCCAAACGGGCCTGGCTGACTGGCTTGGCTGGCTTGGCTTGGCTGGCTGGCTGGTGCTTACAGTGAGCGTGCAGAAGAGATGATGTGAGATGTCAGAGTGTGTGTGTCTGCGTGAGTATGAGTGTGTGTGCTCGTGTGTGAGTCTGTGTGAGTGTGTGCCGGTGGCTCCTCCTCCCTTTGGTGCTACAACAGAGGACTGAGAGGACCGCACAGCAGGGCTACAGCACGCAGACTGAGAGGAAGAAGGGGGAGGAAGCAGCCGGTATGCACGAGATGTAGAGAGGAGGAGGAGGAGGAGGAGGAGGAGGAGGAGAGACGACCGGATGCTGCAGCATTTTTAAGTCATGCTGCAACCACTCCTCCACCCGTCATCCATCCATCCATCCATCCATCCATCCATCCTCTCTCCTCCGGCTCGCTGTTTGCATATTTTGATTGACACGTTGCCGTGGACACACCTTTTCTAGACGCCGAGGCTTGTGAGCACTGTTACATAACCCTCCCGGCAGAGCACCAGCACGAGAAGCATCATATGCCTTGTGAGATTATGTCACTTAATCTGTAAATCTATAATATGATTTTCTGATTTTTGAGCGTTTGAGTGTCACTTTAAGGAAGCAGCTGTTTATTTATGTCAGTATTTTTTAGATATTTTATGCCGGGAAAGCGTCACTGAACTGAATTTAACTGATTTTAAGAGAGAAAAAGATAATTTTTTTGTATTGAGAGGAGAGAAAATGCTTTGTCATCTCCACCTGGATGAGTCACAACTGCCCCTCCCTCTTCCTCTTCCCCCTCCTCCTCCTCCTCCTCCTCCTCTTCCCCATCGTCCCATTTCTCCCAGACATGCAGACTCAGCACCACAGCGATTCTGGCCACAGTTTTGATAAGACAACACCCCCCCCATTTTTTATTTATTTTGTTTAACCAAAAATGAGAGAGGGAAATAATCGCCAACACTGATAGAAAATAAAAACGCTGCAACTCTGCTTATATTTGGTACATTGTCCATAAACCTGATGAAACAAAGAGGAGATATAAGTGATATATTTGGGATGCTGCTGGAGCAGAGAGGAGGACATCATGTCTTTTCAGTGTGGCTGCACAGACTGCCACTGCCCTCTGCTGGCATCAACACATATTGCATCATGACACAGCACAAGTATTGATTACCGGTGCTTCTCTTTAAGGGACTGATCAAGCATTTTAGCACAGAAAACGTATGAAACCCACAAACACAAACAGTCATACATTCTGTTGTGTTGCTTAATTTCGGGTGAAATTACAGTTTAAATTGTTGCTCCTCTTTTATAGCATCACTTGTAGATTTTTGGGGGGCAAGTCTTTTATCTTAGCTCAGTCTAGGAGGACATTTTGTGCTTTTGGGGTATTACAGAAACAACTGTATTCAAGTAAATATTAAATCTTATCTCAGGGTAGTATGTTAGCTATTACAGAACTGTCCTAACTGATAATATCCTAAAGTAAGATGGCGTACACCCTGTCCTAAATTCAAAATAACTGCTACTATAATACTGGAGATACTATCGATGTCAGCCTGTTGGAGAGGCTAACATTAATTTTAGCCTGTTTTAGAGCTAAAATCTATGTCAGCCTGTTAGAGAAGCTAACAGCCAACTAAACACTGCCTCCTCTGGTCTACGATTTTGCGGGGAATCAGACCTGGTGTCAGGCATAACAAAAGAAAGATATCAAATCTTTCTTGCTGATGGTCTCATTTGCTTCTGTAGGTCATAAAGAGGCATCAGTATTAAATTAGGCAGTTAAAAACTCCTTGCTTGGGTCTGTCTTTTATATAATTCACTCATTAAACAGAAGCAGCTGTAATAATCGGCTCTCTTCTACCTCGTTGTGTGACTGTCCACGTCGCCACCAGCTAGTAACCAGTCATAGTAGTCTGTCAAAAGCTATCACACGCTCCTTCTGACTGACGATTGTCACTGCAAAGTCAAAACAGCCCCTCCGCCGTACCGACGGCACTAGAAATGACAGAAGATGTGACTCGTCGATGGAGGAACGATCGATTGTGACACAGTTCACTCAGGCGTTTGGTTTTAAGAAAACATTTATTCACATTGATATCGGTACATTGTTTGAGTGCATTTTTTTACATACATGTAGGTAAAATCTCTTTGTGTGTATTCGTCCTCGTGTGCCTCCTCACAAGCATGCTCAAAGTGTTAAAATTCATATTGTCGTGAATGCAGTTTGCTTTTTTTCATGTACTAAAAGAAACATCGTCAGTTCTTCATCTTCACTTGAATACTTATTATTTTTTGTACAATTTCCCCTTTTCGTTTAAGAGAGAAAGAACCCAAACAAACAGGAAAAACGAAGAGAAAGAAAAGAAAGAAAAAACCCAAATGCAAGATCAGGTCTTAGCAGCGGACGGACACAAGTTGACAGGTAATATATCGAGCGTATGAACACATAGCATTCTCACACTAACAGTTAGTATCTCACATTCTACTAATCTACGCTACAACACTATCTCACATTGCGGAGGAGTTTCCTCCCCCCTCCATAATTTATCCCCCTCTTCCTGTTATCTCCTGCGCTTTTGTCCATGTCCTCCTTTACATGTCCTCTCGCTCACGCTCCTCTTTATTCCTGGACGTTGAGGATCTGTGAGGACAGTCCTTGGTGCCAGTTCTTCAGCTTGGCGAAGCGAGGCCCCTTCACCTCTGACTCGAACTTATCTCTAATGGCGTGGGAGGCAGGAAAAGGTCGTTACATCAGGTCGTGTTTGAGATTTTAAGTAAGACAAGATCGTTGGTACCACGCTCATGTTTGTACAGTAAAGAGGAAGCTACTGCCAGCAGCTAAATAGCTTAGCTTAGCACAAAGAGTGGAAGGGTACAGCCTAGACGCTAGGTTTCTCCAAACCACAGATGTACATTAAAGGTGCAATACGTAAGACTTGAATTCATACAGTAGTAGTATATCAACCAAAATGACTGCTAACTGCTGCTAACTATATTATTTTTATACGTCTATGACTGTAGCTTTTGTAGCTTGTTAGCTCAGTTAGCCGTGCAGCTAGCCAGACCACCATGACGGAATTGGTGTTTACACAGCTAGCACAGGAGCTATGGACGGCTAGCTGGTTAGCATGCTAACTTCAGTAGATATCACATCCACATAATGTCAAAACTCTTCACATTCATGATTTTGGTTAATTTTTGAATGTTTTGAACTCTTAATTCTTACGTATTGCACCTTTAAGTGTGTACGTTTCGTTACACATCATATTATCATTTCTAATATTATAATAATATTAGGCTTTTTGGGAGCAGCCAGGCAAACTTAGAGGTATTTAACTACAAATACCCTCAAAGATCTCTCACTTTCTCCCATCTTACCTCGACCTCTGCAAGGCCTCCTCATCTGGGTCTTGCACTGTGTGGAGAGAAATGAACAAGAGGACTCGGTAAGGACTCACTGATGAAGAAGATCAACAGAGAGGGTAAGAAAGAAATGAAGAGTCGGTGTACTGACGGTATTCGGTGCCAGTGATGTGGGCCAGCATCCTGAAGCTCTTGGACTGCAGGTTGGCAGCACGACGAGCCCATTCAGACATATCCTGGGGTGTCTCTCCGGGCCTGATCACTGCCTGGTAAACTGGAGACGCACAGTCTACCACTGGGTCCTTGACAGGCAGAGCGCCGCTGCAGGGCAGAGAGACACTGTTAGAGCTCTGAGTGTGCAGCATGTGCTGGATATAAAGCCCACAAATGTAATAGATTCATCGTAATGTACTAAATGCCCAGAATGAACTATACATGTAATTACAACTGAAGAGATGTTACTGTCAAATCTGTGTGTGTATTTATTGTGTCTACCTCAAAAATGTTGTTTGCAGGTTCTGTAGAGGACGAGGCCGAGAGGGTTTATCACTAATAGTCCGGTGTACAAATGATCAGAAATGTGGTTTTATTGTCATTTTAATTGTTTTTATAGTATATATATTATAATATACCGACAAGTAAGGGAGGACTGAATCTGCTGAGATCAGAAAGAGAAAGAAAGAAAGAAAGAAAGAAAGAAAGAAAGAAAGAAAGAAAAGATGCCATTGAATTCATTAATTTATTATTATTAAATGTATTTATTTTAATTTTTTTTATGATTTTGGCAGTTTTCAGTCGTCCATAGAAGTAGTAAACATTAGCTGCACCTTTACAAGCTACAACATCACTGATGCTTAAATATTGATGCATCAGTAAATACAATCAAATTATTCTGCACCGTGAGCACTTTTACTTTTGGTATTTTAAGTAAATTTTGATGCTTATACTTTTCTTCTTTTTACAGTTTTATTTGAATAAAAGACTCAAACACTTCTTTCATCACTTCTTGTAGGGTGAGCACAAGTGGTATGCATGACTAAGTAATAAATTATAAGCTTTAACTTTAGTTTTTTCTGTAATTACAACCTTTATGTAATCAGATTTTATTTAATTATGGGCAGTTATTACATTAGGATCAATTATTGCATTTGTGTGTCTTTACACACAGTCTGTTTGTTCATCGTTCATCGCTGTGTCGTCCCACAGGTCCAGGTCGGAGGAGGAGCCTGTATGTTCTGTTGTGGTCCAGCAGATAAATAGAGGGAGTGAGTTTACACAGCAACATGACTGGAAAATGAACTTTTTTAGAATTTTTTAATACGTGTTAGAAAAAGGGAGTCAGTGCCGATCGGGCAGTACCCGTTTGAAAACCCGTGATTGGATACTCAGAACATTCCCATGCCATGACATCAGGTTCCCGAGGCTGTGACGATGCCATAGGCTGCTTTATTGAGAGGAGGACTCCAAGAAATCAAAGTAATAAATTAAAAAACACCGTTAAACACTCTCACACTTTGGTCAAAGTACTTATACTGTAAGTACTTCCACACACGTAACCGAGTCCACGTTGGCCTCCTGGTTAGTGAGTTTGTCCATCAGACGCCTTGTTTTTGACACAAAACACCTCAGAAATACATGAAAGAGTTAAAAAAACAGACGCTTTTAAAGTATTTTAGGTGGGATTTTAGTTGATGAGACACGTGGAGCGATGCACAAGCTGTTATGAAATCATGAGACAAAAGGAGACACGTGTAACGAGGAAGAGGTGGGATGGAAAAAGGAAGCGCCGCTGTACTTACGCCAAGGGGGAGCCCGCCTCCTCACTGACGTCACGACCAGGAAGGAAGGATGGGGAGGGATGGGTGGAGGACGGCACAGGTGTGGTTGGTTGTTTTTTTTGTGGATGGAATGAGGAAAGGAAAGTGGGTGAAGCAGGAGTACGAACACAGACAACATGGAAAAGCCCCGGGCGTACAAGAGTAGACATCCCGAGTGGTCGCAGCGAAGGCTAAAGGTTGGCTCATATGTCCAAATGCTGCTTTTTGGTAAGGAGTAAACATCTTTATTGGGACTGTAGTTTTTTTTTTCTGGATATCTCAAAACCTTTGCAAACAAAACAACAAATCCATCTGCATCTTTCGATACCGTTAGCAGTAAATGAGGAAGTGTGTTTTTTAGCAATTTGGGTGAACCAACCCTTTAATTCCTCAACACGCCGGCCGTTTGATCAGTGTGATGTGATGTCAAGTGTGAGTGGAGGGAGAGAGAGCATTAATAGACTAGAGAGGGGATCAGCTGGGCTGTATGACCTCACCTGTCGTGTCCCTTAGCCTGCGACTGCCCTGCAATGGCGTCCATGATGGCGTCCTGTGAGTACATGCTGATTGGTGTGTTGTACTGGGCGTGAACAATGGTGGCCTTTCCGCCCGGACCCTTCACCTCAATGGGCTTGTGGGTGGACAGGGCCGAGTCTTTCAGAGCTATGGGGTTGAAGCTGGGGGTGTACTCCACACTGTCAGTGTCGGGGGTCGGAGGTCATAGGTGGGGAGGTATCAGGTGCAGGGGTGGAGATGAGAGGTTAGCAGGTGAGGGAGAGGAGAAGGGAAAGAAACGACAGAGAAAGCACCGAAGTGAAGGAAGGAATCTGGGTCAACATGTAGTAAAACTACTGACAGACAGGCAGAGCTGTTGTACCGCTCAATTACTGCTTTTAGAGAGACTCAAAGTGTGAACACTCAACCGGAAAGACCAAATACACCTCACACCACAAGGAGCTGTGTCCCAGGTCCAAACTAAAGACAAATATGAATCAAAGATGTCGCCAAACAGAAGTTTTCAAAATATATAATCATTAGGAGGCATGTTAATTCCCCTGATAAGGCATGAAAGAGAATATGATTAAAAAACAGAATTAATAGCATAAAATTCAGAGTGACAAGTTAAATGTTGTTTCCAAATTTGAAGACAGTTTTTTAAAAGATTATTTTTCAGTGTTTGATTCTGGGACACAGCACATCTGGTCAAACATCAAGGTTCGTCCATCACAACTTCATCACTACAGTCCAATGACTGCAAGCTTTTACTTATTGTAAACACAATGAGTCAAGCTGACATACCGGTCCAAAGAAACCCAAACATGCTAATATTTAAAACAAACAGGCCAAGTCAGACTACTGCTCACAAAGAAACACACACACGGACTGTTTTGCCATCACACAGAAATATACTGTAAATCCATTCATATTCACAAAATGAATATGGAAGCACGAGAGGACCAGCAGAGGTGGAAAACACATGGTGATATAAATGTGGACTATGAGTTCAACATTAAAACTTAAGAAAAAATAAGCAGTATTAAAAGTATAAGCTCATAATTATACTCAGAGTCAAATCTAAAAGCTACGAAAAACTATTTACGGTTCTTTCAAATTGTATTTTTGTGAAAGCTGATGCGTAGTACTCCAACTAATCACAATTTCAGAATATTCCCCTTTTGACAGCATGCCCTTAAATTGGCATGGACTCCACAAGTTTGTATTTCATCTGATGACTCATGTTATCCCAGCATGATCGGACAGCTTCTGGTGATGCCCCACAATGCTTGGCTTTCTTTATAAATGTTCAATGGGGTTGAACATTTGTGGACTTGTGGAGTCCATGCCAGCTCAAGGGCTTGCTGCCATTAAAGCATAAAGTGTAATTACTAAAAACATCACAAGAAACTTTGTTGAATATGGTCAAATCATGCTGGGATAACATGAGTCATTGGGTTTTATACAAACTTGTGGAGTCCATGCTAGCTCGAGTACAAGCTGTCATTTAATCAAAAGAAGGCGATACCAAAAAGACTGAAGATATTTTGAACCTCATGTACAATTTTCAAAGATTCAACTTCAACTTTTCTTTTTTTTAAATGAGTGAATGAAAAAGAAGTATTTTGACGTGTGGTCCCTGCTGCACATGTACTACTAGTTACTTGACAGATATTTTGCAAAAAAATTAATTAAAAGTTCATAAAATTAGCCTAAAATAACCGCGATTACATGGAGTACTATTACTTGAGCAAATACAATACATATTAACACAGTCACCTGAGCTGGCATGGACTCCACAAGTCCACCAATGTTCAACCCCATTGAACATCACAAGAAACTCTGTGGATCACTGTCAAACCATGCTGGGACACATGAGCCATCAGGTTTTATACAAACTTGTGGAGTCCATGCCAGTTTCAGTACATGCTGTCATTTGGTCAAAATAGGGAGATACCAAATACTAACATTTGATATTGATTTTCTGAAATTCATGGACATTTTTGAGAGATTAAACTTTTCACTCCAATTCTTAAACATATACGAAGCGTTCTCAGGCTCTTTTTGACCGTCCTCTAAATGTAGTGAAGTATAAAGTACATATACAAGTACATGATACTTTCCACTTCTGGGGACCAGATGCTGTTAATAGCATGTCTTGGATTTTCAGCCACTAGTTATTATTACCTGAAGAAACAAACGACCAACACACTCAATAAGCTGTTGCAGTTATGTTGAAGCTCCAGTTCAACTTCATGTGATCAAAATCACGAGAGACAAACACGAATGCGCTGCCTACGGACGTATACTTCATGCACATTATATACAGAGAAACACAACAATACTGACTTTGCAGCTGTGTTTGCGATAACCTGAAAACACCAGAGAGGACGGACAGACGGACAGAGACAGAGAAGAAAGAGAAGACGATGAATCACCACAGGTATTTCGGTGATAACAATGGCAGTGTGTGTTTGTAGGAAACTATCCTGCTACAGGGCTATGCTGTAATCCCTTATACAGGTTAGAATAGCAGCTGTTTGTCATCACTGGGATATTTCCCAGCTTCCCCTGCATCATCAGGAGTGACTGACAAGAGCACAAGTGTCTCAATCACATGACACAGGACGAGGACACATTTAGCACAGAACAGCCACAAATACACACGACTACACAAACACAACACCTGATCCACTTATGTCAAGACTGCGGCTGATGCATTTAGACAAAAGCGAGCTGACGGCAGATGTGTGGTGGCACCGCACTTCAAAGCTTGCGTACGGTGTAGCTATGTAATGTATTTACTTTTTATCGCTTTTATCAAGTTTTGCGTCCGGCAGATCCTGTTGAACCAGTTGTGTGGTCAACAAATGCCATTAAAATAACGATTTATGATCTACGAGCTTACACGAAATATCTTTCCTCCAACCATAAACTAACTTTGGAGAAAACAACGGAAAATAAAAGCAATGAAATCAGTTTTACTTGAAAAAAACCCCCCTCAATTATTATTATTACAGTTCCAGTATGTGGGATTTAATGGCATCTACCTTTGAGGTTCAGAGTGCAACCAACTGAATACGCCTCGCTTCAATATTAAAGTCTCATTCTAAGGTAAGGAAAACAATAATTCTCAGTTTCAGATGATTAATCGCTAATGAAAACCATTTTTTTTAAAATCATAATCCATAATTGTGAATAGTATATTCAATTTCTGCTGATAGATCCCGTGAATCCTGCACACTTTGCCTTTAAATCATTATGTTTTGGTCGCATTCTTGCCGACAAAGGCCGAAAAAGGGCCGCTAAAGAACAAGCGATCTTCCTAAATGGGCTGGAAACGCTTGCCAGGCCAAAATTGGACATTTACAGTATCTTGTGCGTCACATGTTTATTAAATTATTCCTTTATTCCAATCACAGTGCAAGGAATCATAGAGTTCGACTATTTAAAGGGTTTAAATCATAAACTAGCAAGTAATTTCTGTCTGGTTTAATCAACTCTAGTGTGCAGCGCTTTCAATTCTCGACTGTGGAGGTCAGACAGAAGCGGTACGTTAATGTTGATTCATTCCCGAAGGCTAATCAGGTTCAACCTATGTGCTCCCTTTCTCTGCTCTTGCTGTAAGTGTCAGTGTGTTCGGTTCCTCTGCCGTAAAGGGCAGAGCTACACATAAATCAGCTGGCAGATTGGTCCGTACAGTACACGGATGCGTTCGGGGGGTACAGTATTTTAAAGTGGAACGTGCTCTGCGGTGACTCACACGTGAGACATCTCCCCACAGAGAACGGGGGGAGCTATCTCAGGTTTGGCGAGGGGGCATCCAGGGGATTCAGGACGATGGCGTGTAACCAGAGCGGAACATTCCATGACCATCAACAGCTGCTCTCTGCTCAGTGTGTGTCTGTGTGTGTGTGTGTGTGTGTGTGTGTGTGTGTGTGTGTGCCAGAGCCTCCATGAGGTGGGGCCCCCGGCATGATACGGCCGCCATCGTCCTGCGATCAGCCGGAGCACGTTTTCCGACACCTGACTTACCCTCGGCTACAGAGGGGGAACGCATCAGCGAGCACTGATACTGGACGTGAGATCGTGCCCTTTATTAACACCTGTCAAGTATTTCATGGCTGAGGCGTCACCCTGACTCTAAACTAACACCGTGCCACTGAGGACGGTTCGCTCAATGGCCACGGTTTGACTCATGAGCTCAGTGAGTACATCTAGTTTGGCACTTGAGCCCGGACAAAGGTGACCAAAGCCTTTTTTTTGATTCGTACTTCAAAAATAACCTGGTAAAAAAATCCTGTTTTTGACAGCGTCACTCAACTGGAAAGTGTAATATCAATGGTGCTTTTGTATTTTTATTATTGTCAGAAAATCCCCAAACCAGCAGGCAACAGATCCAACTAACAAATATTGTTCGTGTTATTAAAGTCTGATTTTATTATGTTGTGACATGTTCCTTCATTGCGATGAACGGGAGCGCGGTGGTTTATTTTGAGTCCATCTCAAACACACCGTCCTGCTGCTAAGAGCACCAAATGTGTATTCATCCGCGACTGAAAATAGTCCTCAACCATTACCTCTGTTTGAATGCTTCTTTAGGAAATTACTGGACCTTCAAAAAGTTGTACGTCTCCAGTAACAAGTGGGTAGAGAAGTCAGAGATTATTGATGGATGGATCATTTATTGATGGTTTCAATAGAAGACAATAAGTGTTTGCTTTTTTTCCCCCTTGGTCCATCAGTAAGTTTCTGTTTTGGTCGTACAATTGAAAAAATTGGGCACCTGTGTTACAGATATAACAATTAATCAAGTAGTCAAGAAAATCATTGTTAGCTGCAGCTCATTTTTTTCAAAAAACAGCAGAAAGTGTATAGTTTGAAATCATTGTGACTGAGAGCCACGCCGACTCTTCTGTAGCAACAAATCATCACCTTCTTGCAACCTCGCCAACAAATGAAAAAACACCAAAAAAGCTTTGCAAGCAAGTCTGTGGTTTTCCGGGGCAAAAACAGGATTTAAAACTCTGTCCCGGGCATTTTGCATTTGCGACAGCTGGAAGATAAAAAGCCTCAAAGAGGGAAATCAGTCAGCTGAAGCAGCAGAAAGACTTCCTGAAAAAGATTTTTTGCAACATCATCCCCCTGGCTTCATTTTGATTTCGCAGTAAAAGAGTCGGGATCATTCAGAAGAACTTAGCTCATTCATATCCTCGTCTAACCACTGTCCACTTTTACCTCACTTTATTTTGAACCACACGGCATTTGAGTCATTCGAGCGGAGCGTCGAGGACGGTCGACCTTTAGTAGAGTGCCTGAGATCAGCCTGTGTCAAAGATCCCTACATGACCCTGTAGTCTGATCACCTGCCGTCCTGTTACGTGGAGTCCAGCCAGGTACATACAGTATGTTTGTGTGTACGCTCCAGAAATAGTGCCACGTGTGGGAGGGATGAATGCTGGGAAAGTTCTGAGCATACTTTCTCATCACGGTCCTGTTAATGTGAGGTTAAATGGGGACAGTGCTTCATTCCTCCAGAGTGGAAAGCAGTGCTGTAGCTACATTTGTTAAGTCAGGTTTGTGGTTTTTTTTGGGGGTTTCCCCTGAAGGAGTTAAATCTTCTCTAAGCGTTACATAACTGGAGGTTATTTGTCACTTTGGCAACCTACCCCAGCGACGAAACTCCCCTGGAAGCTGCCGGCCCCTCTCCTAACTTTCCCTGCATCAGCACCATTTCTCTGAGAGTTTCGGGAGAGTAAAGGCCGATTGGGGAATTGTACTGCCCCAGCCGGCCGGGTGGAGACGATGCTGAGGAGGCAGGAGCTCTGACGGGAGTCGACGGGAGCTCTGGATCTCGTTTAGAGACCTGGACGAGATTCCCTTTGGAGAAAGCTTCATCTAACTCCTTAGAAAGACGAGAAGGGGTCAAGGTAGAATGTTTGAATAGAAAGTGAAGTGAGAGTGAAGGTGTCAGCTTGTTTTGTCTTCGTCTTTTTCTTTCATTTGGTTGATGGTTTTGGTTGTCTGACCTCTGACCCCTGCACAGGGCTCCCTGCAGCTGCACTGTGAGAATCTGACACTAGAGGGCAGCAGGACACTGTCTTATTCTCTCAGTATGACAAGAGGACAAAACAAATATCACAGACATACATACAAACATGAAATATTACACAGATATACTTTATGTGTTTGCATGGATTGTGTTGGAGTTGTTTTGATTTGTCTCTTCTTGCTGTAGGTGTGTTGGTACCTTCTGGTGGGGGATGACTGGCATGGGTGAGTCCATCCTTGGAGTTGCTGTGGGAACTGGTGCAGGGCGTCTTGATCTAAGGATAAAATAATGAAATATAACTTTAAAATATGCTATCGCTTTACATTTTTAAGATATTTATCCCAAAACGGGAAAAAAACAGCTATTAATAAATCATGACCACAATGAAAGCAACACCTGTGGCCATGTTCCAGTCCAGTCACCACGGTAAAATGTTGGCAGTTGATGTTTCTGCAAACCACTGATGTGTTCACATTTGTTCGTGTCATAGGCTACGTACCGTACTGGCATTTCTACAATATGTGTCACATCACGTTAAACGTTTATGACCTGATTCTCGCATGTGGAGGTGGAGGGGGTGGTGCTGTACTGTAGTTACAGTTACAGGGGAGAAGGCTGCCAGCAGCTGTAAGTGTGAAACCACTGGATTTATTTGACGAGGGACCGCAGCGTGTCAACAATTACGAGCAGGACAACACTGGATATTTTGATGGAGACCTCGGGACAGTTTCCAGCAACAAAAACAGATATATTGATGAGAAGTCGGGACATCTCCAGCTGTGTTTTATTGCAACGTATTGCAGATATTTCTGATGAGAAGTCAGGACATCTCTAGTGTGTTTGTGATATCAACAGATATTTTTGATGAGGTGGTTTTTGTGCCTAAACCTTACCAGATCATAAGCACACAGTGTCAAAACATAAAATAAAAAGTTTTACTTAAGGCATAAAGAAATGTAAAGTTTGATCTTATCTGTGGTTTTGCATGAACATACCAAATTAGCTTCTGCATCATCTACTAAAATGCTGCTTTGGTGTAAGTGTGCTGGTTATTTACTTCAGCATGGTGAGTGACAGTTTGCTGGTGGCACACTTGATCTTGTTCTGGGCCTCCAGGTGCGTCATCCCCTCGGTGCTGACCCCGTCGATGGCTGAGATGATGTCGCCCTGGGCCAGGCTGCCCCCCACCGCCTTGCTGCCCGGAGTTATCTATGGAGGGGGTCAACAGAGAAGGTCACGCTCGCAGCACTGACGAAAAATTCCTCAGGGAACTTAAAAAACATATGCAGTTACACAAACATATGCATCACAGATTGGGTGGATATTTATGAATGCTGGGTTCATTGTGGAAAAAAAAGAAAATTGAATTAGTTTGTTCATTTGACAGTTTCATTTTTTTCCTCTTGAGATGTAGCGTCTCGCTCCACACGGTTATTTATGCTGTGTGTGTGTTGCAGCTCAGTAAATAAGCCTTAAAGGTAGAGAGGAGATAAGCTGATGAAGCAAAATACACTAATCCATCAGCTCTGCAGATGAAGGGCTGGATAACATTTCTGTGTTGAGTTGATCAACAGAGTGGAACCGCATTTTATCTAAGAGTCTAATCAGTCTCCTCTGCTGCATATTAAGTCTCTCCAGCTCTGAAATGAGTAAAAGAGGCAGGATTTATGGCAACAAAGCCATGATGAGTGCAGGACAGGGATGTAAGTTGTAGCTCAAACTGTTTTTAAATATGTACAGAAAATATTAGACTCTCCAAAGTACAGTAGCACAGCCTTGTGTCCAATGACGACTGTTTGTGGAAGCAGACTTTGGGCATTTCAGGTGGATGCTGAACAGGTTCCTGATCCACCTGTTGGTTTCAGCCATCAGCCATGGGAAATATTCACGTAACTGTTGTTTATTTGTAGTGTTTTAACAGTTTAAGTAACCTCATCGTGGATGACGTATGCACACGTGACATGGAAATGACTATGAAGTCGTCTGAAACAAAAATACTACAGAAAAGTATTTTAATCCCAAATTCTGGAGTATCTTGAAAGTGTTATCCACCTTGTTGCTAGCCCCTAGCGAGCTGATGGGACTCCCTAAAAACTTGGTATTGTATACCAAGTTTACCTTTTGGAAAGTTATGTCTTTATGTGATATGGTATAAAAATGCTCGGTAACAAAAACAGTTCTGTGATAAGCTGGCAGAGTTTGTGTGATGAGAGTTTTGTTTCATGGCTTTTTACTTTAAGATTTAGTGAATTTATTGTTTAGATTTGAGACAATATTTCCACTTTTCAGTCGTAGTTTGGTCAGATGTAATAAAAATGCTTTCATGTTCTGGATTTAAATGTTTAAATCAGGATTTACTTTTGGTTTTATAGGGACAGGACAGGACAAACAATGATTTGATGTGAGCCGACGAGAACGTGCATCAAGGTCCACAACACTCGACGTAAGGCGCCGCCCCCGTGTAAAATACCACGTTTTTAGGGATTCCTCTTGACCGATGCCGGCATTTTCCTAAAGCGTTCCCACAGCGATTGGTACGGTGCATCCTTCATTCATGAAAATTTAGCTTAGCAACGCTCAGCCCAACGACACGTTTTTCAACTTTCAGTCACATTTTGACCTTCATCCGAATCCTCTTTCTCCTGGATTTTACCACAAAGCCCGACTTAAACTCCACAGAGAGGAGGTTTAAGCGGGCCCAGAGGCCTGGGGCACACAGTATTGGGTCTAAGCTTACAGTCAACTCGTTAAAGAGTTAAAAATAAGCAGCGCTGTTGATGCTTGCCTGGCTTCACTGCGATTGACCCCGCTGAGCCCCCCCCCAGACACACACACACACACACCTGCTACTGACATTCACACACAGAATCTTTTTCTTTCTATTTACATCAAATAGAAATCCACATTTTTACCTACAGCGTCACCACTTTACACAACATAATGTTCTCTCTACTCTTTTTGTCTCTTCTACATTTGTCCTTTTTGAATTACAGCTATTACGCCGCTGTGTGTCGAAGTGTGGGCGGAAAGCAGAGTTGCAGGAGGAGGCAGGAGAATTATTTCTGCACGGCTGCCTCCGAGTAATCAAACACATATGCAGAGACGTGACATCCCCCTAACGCTCTGCCTCACGTGTTGCATCAAACGCTTCGGACAAAGCAGACGAGAAACAGGAAATGGATGCGAAGACTTGAATCCTCGAAAATTGGATGTTAATGAAAGAGCAACACTGGGAGTTTTCTTTGCCTCCATGTTTTATGTCTCAACACGTGTCTTATCAACATGGCGGCCAATCACCAGAGAGCTGTTTTTCATCCGTTCACCTCTAAGACAGCATGTACGTCCGCCTTTATTTCATCCCGCGAATAGTCACGTAAGAAATCGCAGGGCAGCAGATAAACAGCTCGCCGTGTCACATATTTAATGGCCAGCGCTTCAACTTGGCGAACAACACGTAATGAACACGGCCCTCATTCCTCTTTCTTTTCTTAGCAGGAGCAGACAGAAATCCAAACCGTGGCGGTGTTACGTCAAACTGTAATGGCACCCCGAGTTGTCAGGCTGCAGTGTTTTATGTTAACCTGTCAGATCCCAACATGACCACAGGATGAACACAAATCCAATGATACAATGTCACGCCGGCTGCGGATCAAAGCTCCCCCCCGGCTGCCTGAGACCGGGATCAGAAGACAATAAACTAACAGATTCCTGCAGCTGTGAATCAATACAACGCAGGCTGAGCATCAATCAGGACTGAGGAATGACGGAGCTGGAGCTCTGCTCAGGTGAGCCTCATCTCCTCCTGAATCTATCAAACCCTCCATCCGTCCGCTCGCCTCGCAGCGACGAGACGCGTCCAAAAGGTGAAACCATAAGCGAGGAATAAAGCTTACTAAAGGTAACACAAGCCGCCCGTCAGTCCCCTCACGTCTTTCCCGTCCCCCCCACCCACCTCACTCTCTCTCCATCCATCCATCCATCCACCTCTCCTCCGGCGCTATTTAAAGGAAACGCTGTAAATACACCAGCAGTCCTGCCAGTGAGGGGCAGAGACGCCCAGTCTGTGCTGCAGAAGTTAAAACAAATTCATTTGCAGTTTGTGGACACTTTTTCTTAAATTTATGTGCACACTGTAAAATCAAGTTTCAAAATCTACCGTGTACTGATGGTTGAGGATGCTTTAATGCACAAATGAGTTCTTATCGTAACTTAATTTTATCTAATAAATCGCTCGTCTGCTTTTCTTTGCGACAGCAGCAACAAGTCTTAAACTCTGCAAATCTTAAATAAAAGTATTAATACCACCGAGTAGAAATACTCTCAAGTAAAAGTCGTGCATTTGAATTTTTTACTTTATAAAAGTACTAAACTATTAGTATCAAAATATTCTTAAAGTACCAAAATACATAGTACTCAGTGTGCAGAATGACATATTACAAAAAAATGTGTGTAATGTAATTATATTCTTTGACTTTATGCAGTTTATCTGTTGGTACACTGTAAACTTTACTTGTTAGATCGAGGTTGTACAAGCTTAAAAGTTTTGACAACTTAAAATATTAGTTTGCTTTACTTTAATTTTGAGGTAATTGGTTTCCTCGTTTATTTAGTTTTTTAAGTAGAGACACTTTACCTTTTTTTTTTTACAGTGTAGCTTGTGAGTTTCCCCTCTGGGATCAATAAAGTTTTATCTTAATGTGTAATATTACATCGTAATTCATTTGTTGATTGTGTTTTGTATTAAAGTAAATCTGAAAAAAGTAATGAGTACATGAAGTTGTCAAGTAAACTCTGAATTATTCGCTGTAGATTTTAAAAGTTGACTTTAGTTTAAAAAGAAAAAGTCATGAAACAGAAACCCTCAGAACGATCGAGTAAAGACTTTTACATTTAAGTTGTACGAGTTAAAAAGTTTTAAAAACTTAAAATTATTCGCCTACTTTACTTTGAGGTAATCGGTTTCCATGATTGTTTTGAGATTTTACAGTGTGGTGACGCAGAAGTGTAAAGTAGTGCAAGCACCTCAAAATTGTACTTAAGCTAAGTATTTGAGTAAGTGTACTTAGTTACTTTCCACCATTGGCTGAAGTAAAGTAATTTCTTGTGATTTCAAGATTTTGTGATGTAATCGAAGATCAAGAAAACTAACAGCGGTTAAAAGTCGACGAACGCGGCACCAACTCGACTCCAGTGAAACTATTCCAGCCTTTCGAGTGCTGCTCTATTCTAGAAATCTCTCTGGAGATTACATGTGAGCCTCCCTGTCATCATCACGCACAGCAACATTACATAATCACTGCTCACACACGCACACCTGCGCACGCACGTAGCGCACGCACATACAGTACGCACATGCGTCCATACAAGCTCGATGAAGTTTGAACATGCAACGAGATACTTTTCAGGAGAAGGTTTTCAGATATCCGGGCGGTGTGAAGGAGTGAATTTTACAGTCGGAGGTCGTGACATGAAGCTGCTCCACTTCGAGAAGTTACACTGCAAAAACTCAAAACGTTACCAAGTATATTTGTCAAAATATCTCATTAATATGAGACACAGTTACCATGAGACTTGTTTAAAGCCCGTTTTTACTTGTTGCAACCTTTTACGATCAGGTTTTCACTGGTTTCTTAATTTTGCTTCTGAAGCAGCATTCTTTCCAGCGATGATGTGACCTCAACGTCTGAAAAAACTCCAGTTTGCAATCAAATTTTTGTTTTTACTGAGACACATTCACGTATTTTAACTTGCAAATCATCGAAATGTTGCTTATGTGGATGCTCGAGCTGGAAAATGTGACAGAAATGAAGCTTTTTGACGTCGGTGTTTACATTTTTGTGCATCGTGTGTGCTTTTCTTAAAGGCCGTTATGCTTTGCTCTGATTTGTGTGCCACCTCGTCAATGTCACATATTCTTAATATCTTAGATGCTTTGACGCAACAAAATGTCAGCCTGTGAGGGCAGCTCTGTCCTTACCCTGGAGATGGTGAGTGGCATGTTGAAGTCCTTCCCTCCTTGTAGTCTGAAGCCCCACGGAGCGGGGCCGTTCAGAGTCACTGTGTACGTACTCATCTTCGGTTAAACGTCAACACTCCTCCTGCTAACAAACTCCCGCTGGCTGTGTGGTTTCTCCTCCTGCTCGGCGTGCCCTAGTCCTCACGTCCTCCCCTGCTATCCTTTTCGTCCCGCCTCGGTTGCTCGCTTCTCCTCCAGCAGCCCTACAGTCTCTCCACGTCTGCTCCCAGCTCTCAGGACAAACACCCTTGGGTAGGTGGTGGTGGAGGTGGTGGTGGTGGGTGGGTCAGGTGCTGCGGAGCGTCTGTGACACAAACACACAAGTGGAGGCACACGCACACACACACACACACACACACACACACGAACACAGATGCTAATGAAAGAGACTGGAGGGTCAAGCTGAGCCACAACAAAACCTACCTCGAAGTCAAAGACTCAGATTTAACAAAGTGCAAACTCACAAATCAACTTTAAACTTAATTTTGAGATAGAGAGGAGTTCCTTGCCTGCAGAGTTGCCGAGGGTGAGGGACACACAGACTAAGAATAGCCGAGGTGAGCAGAGACACAGGGGCCCGGGCCCCTTATAAGGCCTGTAACACGAAGCCCCAGAATGCTTCACTGTCGATTCACATCGCCAATATAGACCCCTCTGACTGCAACACATTCTCCCTCTCTCTCCCTCCCTCTCTTAGCGCTATCACTTCATGCTGCTCGCACCCCATTATCCGTAATCAGTGTTTGTGCACTGATGTCAGTTGCTTTTCAGTCTCGCAGCCTTTCGTTCTGCCCGAGTAAAGGAAACAATAAATTACCCAGCGCCGATTCCCAAGAAACACCCCCCCACTACCGCTGAGCTGCCGGCTCTGTGTTTGTGTGTGTTTGTGATACGGATACAATTCAATTAGCACACAGCTGTTAGCGTTGTGGTGATAGACTATTTTTGTGAATATTAGTCACACACACCTTGAAACTGAGATGTTCGTTCACATTATTCTAAATATCGAAAAAGACACAGGAGATAGTCTCTGAGCCAATTAATCAATCAAGGCTGCACCGACAGCTAGGCCATCATTCGACTATAACATCTTGATTATCAAGTTCTGTTCTCATAAGAAAAACAACCACAAAAGTCGAAAATGAAAGCAGCATGTGTTTGTTGTCCCGTGGCGACCCCCGGTGGCTGTTGTAATTACTACAGCTGCAAAGGAGGAAGTGAGGAGAAGAAGCATAAAGAGTAAAAAGTCTGTGAATGGAGGTCGAGGATGGATGTTGGGTTAAACAAGCGCGGGACTTTCATTCAGGAGACTGTCGTTGGTCTCCAGCAACGGGCGTGTTGTTTTGGGAGATGTTGACAATCTTGTTTGTTTACGTAAAAGGATCAAGAACTTCTGGGGCCTCGTCATCTCATTGGCTGTTTGATGCATCAATCATTTGGAGGCTGGCATGTGAGCGGCTCAGGAGAGAGTCACATAAAGACACACACTCATAAAAGCACATGGTGGAGTTTTCTTCCCAGCAACGTGACGGATAACAAGCATGATTACGCACCAGTCAGTGATCTTTGTCGCTCTTTCTTTGTGTGTACATCACACGATTGCATATGTGTACACACACACACACACACACACACACACACACGCACACACAGAGTGGCCATTAGAGAGCCTGCAGCCCGGCTAATGTAGTATAAGCTCACACAGATTGCTAAAAGATTGGGCGCACTGTGGCACAGAGAGGTCAGAAGAAGACGGAGACAGAAGAAGAAAACTGTTCACCGAAATCAAATACTGTCAGACAACAACAAAAGTCTGTGTTTGTCCGGAGGTGAAGAGCTGACGTAGCCGTGGAAGCAGCAACATATGTCGGAGATTGAGGGAAAAAATCCAGCAGAACAACACAAGAAACCAGAACTGCCTCCTCTTTTCAAACGTTATCTCTTCTCTTCTGTTGTTCTGTTACATTCAGTTTTTAAACTACAGTATTTCTCATTGTTCAACATATTTGAAATGATTATTTGTTTCCAATTATTTGTTTCTGTTTCATTATTATTCGTCACTTTTTGTTGACTTTCCAGTGGTATAATGTAACTAAATGCATTTACTTAAACACTGAAGCCTGCAGATTTGAGTTTCTCCTAATTTACTTGAGTATTTCTATTTAGTATTTTATTTTGGACTTCATACTTCACAACATTTCAGAGGGAAATATTACACGCATGTTAAAATCGCATTTATCTACAGAAATCAATCAAATTACCTCCAGTACAAGCGACTACCACAGGAAAATGCTGCTCAAATTTAAAGGGGCATGTCCTTGCACAGTGAGTACTTCAACTCTACTTTTAGTTTGCAGGAGAATTTCCCTGTTACAGTAATGCTACTTATTATTACTCACTAATTATACCTACATTAAACCTGTAACGACATGCTTTGGCAATAAATTACATTTATATCAATAAAATAAAACTGACTCAGAGAGTGAGACCAAATTCAGACGCTAATGACGGGAGCGACTGAATAATCTCTTTGCATCTGTCTCCACTTACACCTTCGATTCATGCAAACAGAGTACCGACTCTCACCTCTGCAGGGCGCCATAGTTCTGCAGCGAGGCCTTATCAGGTCAAACAGCATGCAGGACAAATGTCCTTTTGCTCCCTGACATGTTGGACGGATATGACCTCCGCTAATGCCAGTCTGGTATCTGACATCAGGATGTTCCAGCTGTTATCTGCTGTGCTGGAATGGATCTACTCCGTTCAGGGAAACTGACCTAATGATTTATGAAAATATCGGCCAGTTGACACTGATGGAAATATGATGCATTAGAGTCTCCAGTATCCACAATCATTACGGTGCTGCGTACTGATGTGTGTGTGCGTGAATTTACATGTTCAAGATTAATTTTGTTATGGTCAGCGTGCAAAACAACGAAAACAGCAAAGCAAATCCCTGAGCTAGGTAGAGCAGAATATAAGATAATAGTTATAAATGATATTAATAGTAAAGTAGTAATAAACAAATGTAATAAAATATGTAATTTTCTGCACATATTAATACAATAATCTGCTTTAGATCCAGATTATTGTCCGATTGCTAGTGATGCATGTAGGGCAAAGTGCACGTAAACAATATGCTACATCTATTACAGATTATTGTATGTGTAAATACATGTTTGTGCAGAACAAGATGGAGTTTAGTTTTTTGTCCAAAAAAAAGATTAAAAACTTAAAAATCACGTTTTTATTTAGAAGCAAAGACAACTGATGAATGGATGGTGTTAAGCACTGAAGGAAAGTTTAACGTAGAGCTGAAATGATTAGTCCAATAATCAATCAATCAATGTAAACTTAATCGACAGCAATTAAGTTAATCGATTTAACTCATTATTAAGCAAAAATGACAGAAATTAAATTGTTGCATCTTTTGAAATATGAATATTCTTCTTTGTTTTGCTCTGAATCTCCAAAAGTTAGTTGTTACAGTTGTTTGACTCATCTAGATCCTCAAAAAAATTATAAATAAATTCAAGCTGAAGTTCCTACAAACTCTTCTTTCCAACGACAGATTTCAGAGACCTGTGTTAAACAAAGGATCTTTTTATTTAACAAGTAGGAATCATTTCCTTAATGTTGTCAGACACCGTCACCTGTCAGTGGACACAAACAGCACTTTGAGTGGACGTAACTTTGGCGGTCAGCGTTGCCCCCAAAGGATCACGTTGCAGCTCCGTCGCGACCACCAGCTGAGGCGATCTACTGAACCGATTCCAAAACTTTTGGTAAATATGAGTCATTTACACACCAGGACGTGTAACTAACGGGGGCGCGGGTTAATAAATACCAGAATTTCCCTTTAATGCATGGCTTAGTTCAAGCACACAGAATTTAAACCATTTTTATTTAGAAAAATAAATAATAACAACACAAAACATTTTGTACAAAGAAAAACAAAATCAACATGAAACCATCACTTCATAAAACATCACTTCAATAAAGCAGAAATTTCATATATAACATTATGTATTTGTTTCGTCATAAATCCAAAACTTTTAGCCATTTATGTCATTTTGTACATTCATTGATGGGTGTTACTGCAGGACAGATGAGCAGCAGTGGGAATGCATCAACCCTTCGTCGCTCTCGTTAGCTAAGACTCTAATTTGATCATTTAACAAACATAACAGTGACAGATTTAAATCGACGCGTGAACACTTATTACAATCATAGTCAATGATGCAGCAATCTTAGGAATCTGAAAGGGAACTGCAACGTACAAAAGTGGAGGAAAAAGAGCTTTTGGAAACGTGAAGATAAAACATGAAGCAGCTCCGTGTGTCTCATGAGGTCGACGATCACAATCCTGAAACCGCAACTCTCATAACGGTAGAGTCCTGTAGAAAACTGTCACCCGTCGATCTCACGGTAGGTGTTACAGAAAACTATGGCATCGGGAGAAATGCAAAGTACAGTACTGACTTCTGTTTTTCAATGCAAACACACACACACACTCCCACTCTCACACCACACAGTGTTAGCTGATGTGCTACGATGTCGTGACATGTTTGTGACCTGATTTGTCCAAACTGTGGTACTTCGTGTCACCGGGAATGGAAAAATCGATGACGAAGAGCCAGAGGGGGGAAACAAAACTGACTGTATCCTCTACTGTCCGGTCGCTTGTGTGTCTGATTACCCAGTTCAGGAGTAAAATCAGCTCATATTAAAGCTGCGTTAAAGCGTTTTTCAACCACTAGAGGGCGGAAAGACTGGAATGAGCAGTCTGGCTTATATACAGCATAAGAAGTGCGTCCCAGAGAAGAGTTAAATAAAATGTCAGTTCGTGTGGGATTCATCTCAGAGTCAACTGTGGAGCAGCAGCATCGCCGTAAAGAGGTAATTTTTTATTATTTTATTATTCATTTTTTTTACATTTTTAAATTAATGCACCAACCCAGAAGACATTTCACGCATTGCACTAGTTTTTCAAACAATAAATACAAAAATACTCAAAAGAAAATAGAAAATTCCCCAAGTTTAAAAATCTACATGTGTTGGGCTGCCTGAATACAATTACAATGTTTTGGGAAACGCAGACGCTAAAAAAAAACAAAAACTACTATAGTAAAAACAAAAGCAACATTAACATCCCGGTGAAGTTTTCTTTCTAGCCGCCTGTTAAAGTTGGTCATTTCGGGCTTCATCAACCAGCTCCTGAGGAAAAAAATCTCAAAAATTAGCACGTTTAACCTTCTGAAAATAGGCGATTGGCTCCTTCGTCATGACAAACGGCGCTGGAAAAAAGGGGACACTAGAAAGCAACTTTTTTAATAAACTTGTTTATAAAATACTCTTAAACATTCAGAATCAGACGCATCGTTTTTCTTTTTCGGACGATGGACGTAGCTATGGAGTGAGCCGTCTCGCTTCTTTCTTTTCTCTATTGTTGCACTTGCACAGTCCCGACCAGGCAGCTGGCAAAGATCTGGTACAATTAGGCCTTTACTTCATCTTTTACTTCAGCTGATCAGAGCCGAAGCCGATAAACACAAAAGCCAGATGTTCGTTCGTTGACTCTGACATTTCGTGTCGTGAAGGTGCAGTGAAAGTGCACAAAGTCTCGTAGGAGGGGCTGCTCACAGTTTCATATTCAGAAACGTGTTTTTTTAGCTTTGAGCGAGCTCGAAGTTGTTTTCAAATTATGGTGTTTATTCCCAGTGGGATCGGTGGTGCTACCAGGAAAAAACACTGCTTAATGCAGTATTTTTAGTATATTCTCACATCCTCAAGTAGAATTGGTTCCGACTTCATACTTTTTAGAAAGTATTGACCTACTGTGCCTCCGTCTACGCTACAAGCTAGGTTTGCATTAATGCATGTAGTGTTAAAATATGGCTCCTAAAGACAAAAAAAAATCAAATTAACAGTTTTTATGTCCACAGCTGAGGTCTTAATGGCCCAGAATCAGGAAAAATGAACCGCGAAAACATAACAGTGAACATTCAACTGCTGTATGGCATGATCAACAAGACTTTACCTTCAACCCAACAAAGAGTAAGAAAATGGATTGTAATTTCTCTTCTACTCAAAATATTTTGACAAGAATCTGAACCAAGATTAATTAAAAATCAGACGGATACTCAACCTTTGAGAAAGAGACTTTTCGTATTGTGTTTTTAAGGCTAATTCGTCGCCTCTGGCTCTGAGGTAAACCATCTCCAACCACCATGATATGTCAGAAAAAGTACATGAGCGTACACGCGCGTACGCTCATGTACTTTTTTAGATTTACTGGGCATTCACGCTCACACACTCAAACTGTTGTGCAAAAAAACAAATAATAAGGGCATGCTCTGGTATTAAGTTACGCTAAGTAGCAAACAGCATGCTGGTACAGAAAAAGTACAATGGAGGAAAATATTGAAACACACACTCCCACACACATGCACACACACCCACACATGATTACACTGTTGTTGCACTTTTTGCCCGGCTGCTCACTGTATCGCTGTCGTCTCCAGTCTGGCGATGTCCAGGGGCTCCTTCGCAACCGGGCTGTAAGTTTTGGTCAGTTTGAGCTTGCCGTGGAAACCGGGGGGGCTGTGCAGTATACACGGGCTGGATATGGAGGTGACGATGACGGACGACGTCTTGCACGCGGTCCTTGGCCCCGACTCCTCCGTCACGTTCTCCAGCTGTGTCGGCAGAGGGAGGAAGAGGCGGAGATGTTCAGGTGTTGTGACCGATAACTGTTGAAGCGTATGAACTGTCGCTGCGATCTGGATCGATACAACTCTCCTCCACTTAACCTGTTAGCGCAAGGCATGAAGCAGTCACAGCAAATCAAAGGCATTGATTGTTTGGATTGATGAATGGCTCTCCCACAGTGCCCTTGATGAAGTTGTTGACTGATGACACGGTCGACCCCTCTGAGATCAATGGCTCTGCACTCGAGGAGCAAAGTTCTCCAGCTGAGTATGTTTAGATAGTAGATCACTTCTGTTTTTATTACAGCCGGGATCTCATGTTTGTAGCTTTGGCTTAAACTCAATTGAATTTTAAACGAAGCACAAGCTGTGACATTACAGGAGGTTATACAGCATGTGCATGTGTGACTAAGCGAAAAGGCGGTTAGCTTAATATTTAGCTGACGAACACGACGGTGGTATCATTCATCTCGTCTAACTCTTGTTAAACTGTTCCTTAGACGGTGTTAAGATGTAGGAATGTGGAAAAACTGGTAAAAAGGAAATCACACAGGAATCTTGGAACTAAAAAGGAACAGTTAACCCAAAAAATGAAAGTAGGGTAAAGTCTATCTGAAGTATTTTTCTGTGAAAGGAAGTCTTTCTTTGTACGAGAGCAGCTTTATCGAAGGTGGGTGATTTTTAGCACAATATTCTTTTCTTTTCTTCTCAATAGAGCAATCAGTCAGTCGATAACTTCTGTGGGGAGCGGTCAATCAATCTTTACATCAATTTACTCCTTTGTATTGACGGTGGAAGGCATCCAAAAACAAACAACACAATCACTTTGGTTGCAGAAACATGGGGTCTGCATGTGAAAGTATGAACAGATAATGGCAGCTTGAAGTATTGATTAATACAGATGAATGAAACTGGACAGAACAGAAAGTACAATTGATTTGGATTAATGAGAATGGACAGGGGGAAAGAAGGGAAAGGACGTAAGAGATATGCCAACCATTTCACGTGACATGCAGAGTTATTTTCAACGATCTATTTCAAATGTTGAAGGATCGTTGAGAAGTGCTGTAGAATGGGTGACATGTCCCTTTAAGTAGCCCTTAGATGCAAATGACTAAAACATCTGGGCAGGACAGATGATGAAGGTTGAGGATGGTAAAACTTTTTATTACAAACAAATCCCTTGAAAGACTAAAGCAAAGAAGGAATGTATCTTAAGAGCTGCGGTTTCAAACCGACCTCGTTTCCAGCCACTGCTGTTACGCAACTATAAGGAGGTGATGACGTATTTACAACTCAACCCTTAGTCGGTTGAACTGACACAGATAATGTTGTTATACTTTTTCCCCACACAGATGATAGTTGTTAGTACAATGAATATGTTGTCGATTTCATTTTTTCATGGGATTTGTTGATTTTCTTGATTTAAAAGACAACAAAAAGAAAATGATGCCACATCGACTGCACAGGGCGAGAGGTGAACGGTCGATGGACTCTTACAGTAGCAGGCAGATGACTGGTTGTCTTCAGACCGATGTCCGACATGGAGATGTCTTCAGGCTGTGTCAGAGTCTGAACAGTACGCACATAAACACAGCCATTTAGTGTTCGTTACAGACCAAGCCTCCAGGTCACACTATTAATAAATACAGAGATTTATTCTTTTACTCTTTGAAAGAGTCGTGTTGTTTCTTCCCACAGTTCACGGGTTATCCCAGGAACAACCACCGGGGGAGTGTTAGTGTTTACACTGCTGGCACAGGAGATCTACACCGTGACTGGCCAGGGGGTAGCTGGTTAGCATGCTAACTTCAATAGGTATATTTACAACTCAAAACACAGACATCACAACCTCAAAACTATTATTTCTTCACACTTTATAGATGATTTTAGTTAATTTTTGAATGTTTTCAATGAAAATTCTTGCACCTTTAATTTTGACATTTCTAATCCATCTATTCAGTTTCTCGCTGAGAGTTACATGAGAAGATTGTTACATCCCTTGACGCTACAGCTAGTTAGCTTAGCTTAGCATAAATACTGGAAACAAGGGCACACAGCCAAGCAACAAGCTGTAAATCCAAGGCAGAGAAACAGTCGAGCGCAGAACTTTTGACAATTTCACACTTTTACAGACAGATTGCGTTAGCTTTGCACTGTGCTAGGCTAGCTGTGTCCCCCTGTTTCCAGCCTTTATGCTAAGCTAAGCTAACCAGCGTCTGTCTGTAGCTTCATAGTTGGTGTACAGACATGATTGCGGTAACGTATCCAAAAGACGTCAATTCAATGAACCTCCAGCCTCAACTGAGCCAAATTGTCACTACTGTTTATTGATGTTTTCTACAACGTCCCAACTTATTCAGACTCAGGTCTCTCGAGTCTGATACCAACTTTTTGCTGAAGTGAGTCCAAGAATGGTGTCGCAAAACATTTCATATTATAAGGACGTCACTTGGATGTTTGAACCTTCGACACAGACAATGAAGCAATGTCTGCAAGAAAGGAAATGACTCTATTTCCCAAAAGGAAAAACTGTTAAACTCATTTACGTTACAATATCATGTTTTAAAAGTACTTCAGAGTTACCTTAGAGGTACAAAAATGAGTTTTTGTAAAGAAATAAAAAAGGGAAATGCATCGGTATTTCATTTTCTTGCATTTCTTCATTTACACCCCTGGTTTAAAATGGCATTTTTTCAAGAGGACCAGCAGCTAGTCAACGATTAAAAGCTGAAGGAGGCAGATGGAGGTCAGAGACTCCTCGACAATCAGCCAACTTCAACTGCCAACAAGTACACTACTTTGAAACACAGGGCAGCATCATGCAAGCTGTGGATTAAGACTGAAACACCCAGATTATTGGATTAGTCTTTAGACCCTCTGTAATGGAGTCCTCGTTGAACCTGACCTGCATGGCAGTACGCCTGTATGTGTGTGTGTGTGTGTGTGTGTGTGTGTGTGTGTGTGTGTGTTTGCATGTGTGTGCATGTGGGTTACTTGTGTTTTTTTCTGTGAAGTAAGATGATTACAGAGAGACGGAAATGCTCCGTTGCCCCACATAGATTGACCTGTCATTTTCCACTGACTTTACAGAACGATGCTTAGAAATGTTGCAAACGTTCACCAAGAAGCAACGTTCGTACAACCCTGCAAATCCGTTCTGACCTAAATTCAACTGATTAACGACAGACAATGTTTTAACTGATAAACGTCATTGGTTTTTGTAAATATAGTCTTATTTTAAGTTTGATTCCTGCAACGCAAGACTGGAAATGTTGCGGAAAGCTCGTTCATTGGTAACAGGTGATAGCATCGTGATTGAGTATGACGGGATCATCTTTGAAAGGCTCACCACTTTGTGAAATGGTCCAGCAGTTTAGGAACATCATTTTTTGGAGGAATTTAGGGATTTCGTCATCTACAATCAATCATATCATCATCATTCATCAGAGAAATGCCCCCGACCTTCGACCCCTCGAGTGGCTCTGCATTACAAACCGACATGACTGTAAGAAGGATATTACTACATGGGTACACTGTCAGCACAGTTTGTTGCTGCGTCTACAAATGCAAGTTCAGACTCTATCATGCAAAGCGAAAGCCGTAAGCCATCAGCAACATCCAGAAATGCCACTGACTCATGTCCTCCGAGCTAAAGAGGAAGTGGGCCGACCAGATTGTTCCCAAGCGCCTACCGAGCGTTGTTATGCAACATGCCCGTCTCGCAGCTTTTTGGGGGCGTGTTGCAGGCATCAAATTCAAAATAAACAATAAAGTTCATCAGAACATTGTGGTAACAGTATTGCGTTTTAAAATTCTAGTAATTCAATTTCAAGCAAATGTTTAAGCATCGTTTTCGTGCCTATTCGCTGATGAAGGTGAGACGTCGGTGCTCGGCCAAAACTACATTTCTAGTCTGTCATATATTTCTAGACGTCTTAAGTCAAAAAGGCTACTGGACTTGCTCTTGATTCTTGAAAATATACCAAAACCTGGATGACCGAGAACCCTTAAAGTCCATCAGAACTACCTGAACAGAGAGTAGAGAGTCGAAATCCCTGGTTGTAAAAATCTTGATTTTCCATAAAGATTCAATGGATCAACTATCTTATTCCAGTTTAGATGGTAGTGGCATTTAGAAAGTCGTCCTTCTTTGGGAGCTTGTGTATTCTTTCTAAAAACTTAGTATCTGTATAAAATTTAAAGATTTTTCCATCAAAGGTGAAAAATGAGTGTTAGCCAGACTCCAAAGCAGCGCTGCAAGTGATGCTAAAACGCTGGGATCACAAAATCAAACCACACAGTGTCAGGGGACGAAGCAGCGCGACCTTATCAGATTACACGCTTTTAAAACCGTGAAGAGCCTGGATTTTAGGAGGGCTCCAACTAACATGACCTCATGGACTTACTTGCCATTCAATACCGAACATAAACATGACGTCTATTGAATTTAACAGGACTCCAAAACAATATGACTTCACTTTTTAAAATGAGGAAGAGAGGATTAAGATGAGACCTGACGTAATGCCAAAACAGAAGCATCACAAACATCGTAAAGTTACCGTGAGCCCTCCACGACACTCCGACACTTGAAGCAATAAAGTTAGGAATGTCCGACTTTCAGATTGCGTATTTTTAATACACACTCGTGCACATTAAAGTATGTTAGTGACAGTGTGTTGACGTTAAACAGACCCTGACACTCACTGTGATCTGCGAGAGGAGACATATGGCCGGGTCTGTGGGGTTGTGGGCGGCAGCTCTGTCGAACTCTCCCATGTTGTGACCTCTCACCTTTGACCTCTGGCTGGTATGGCGCACCTGTTTGACATCACAGGATAACTGACGACTGACGGGCGTCCGAGACGAGCTGTCCTCCTCCGCGTCTGAGAAGCGAGCCTGAGAAGGAAAAAAAAAAATCACAAACAGACTAAAATCATCAACTGGTAGGTCGAGGTGTTTGTCATAGGAAGTGCAGGACAGCGACATACCATATTAGATATGAGACACACTCACTGATTCGCTCTCGGACAGGGAGGAGTTGCGCAGCTTGTTGGGGCCTTTGCACTCTGATTGGCTGGTGAGGGTTGATCGCCGGGTGGACTGGAAGCTGCTGCTGCTGAAACGGTCTCTGCCGGTAACGCACAGCAAAACCCCGAGGTAGGGAATATACTTGCTGATCGCCGACCTGAGAGAGAGGGATATTCAGAGCCATTATTGAACACATTTTATTGAATGATAGAGAAGTGTGTGTCTCCCTGAAGAAAAAAGAGAAAGGTCTCTGCAGCCAGCTGGTTTAAGAAGCTGTGGCAGAGCTACTGAGGCACTGTAGACTACTGCAAATAAAGAAAAGGCCTTCATCAATTAGGCAACACGTACGCAGCATTTTCAAAACGTGCTGCAAAAACACACAACACATTACAGAAAAGACAACCGAGTGATTCGACAGGGCGCTGGTCCGCATCCGCCATCTTTTTCTATCCTGGCTTTAGGCTTTAATTAGCTTCTAGAGCTGTTTGCTGACAAGAGGAGAGCTCAGAGATTAGTCTTTAACTTTTGGTATAAAAAAAACGTGGCTTTATCTTCATTAATATCTTCTGCGTGACGTTACAGAGAGGAGAGGGGAAGAAGAACAGAGCACCAGAGTCTCTGGTGAGTGCCGAGTACAGTGAGAGGCTCAACTGATTGAAACACGGCGACACACACATCCTCCTTTTTGAAAACAATGGCTAACAGCCAGAAGTTCGATATTTTACAGAAACGGGACGTTGATGCAGCTTGTATCGACCGCGCAGCTGATAACTTCAAGAGTGGAGGAGAACAAACCCAGCAGGCTTTTGATGGTTTTTGCACAAGCGACCAGTTGATTGCAGTCGAGCTTGATGATTGTTCACTCTTCTTCAAGTACCCGGAGTTCTTTCTCTATACAAGAGCTTGAGTGTGCACTGAATGCATGGCCCGTTGTAAACAAGGAGAAGACTGAAAGCGCTGCCTCTGTCGAGGTCAGTATACAACAACTGCCTGCAATCATCATCATCACCGCAACGACCACAGCCGAGTCTGACAAGAACTTTTCCTGACAGCAAAGGATGAACGCCCTCGACATCGCTGCTGTCTCTTAAATTGTTTCCACCATCGGCGCTGAATTAAAATCATCTATCAATATTTGATTGTATATTACAACGTCCTGCGTCATTGATGTGCCTTCATCAGCCATGCGTCGCAACAAAAATGCCACAGGTACTACTGCAAATGAAAAAAAAATCCTAATTTCTATTTAAGTGCTCATCAGATTATAAAGTGACCGGATCATTTGAGCCCGACGAGCAACTAGAAACTTGAAGACATTCATTTGATGTCGACTGAGTGACGGCAGCCCAGCTTTTGAGACACAGACAAACCTGGCAACACAGAGCGAACCGACTCAATGCTGCCAACAGCAAGAAGAAAAAGAGCAATACCAAGAATTTGACACACCCGCCGACCAGAATAAAATTCAATATTTACTCGGGGAGAAAACTGATATTGCCATGGAGGCAGCCAAATATGTCAAAGATATGTCTGCAGGAGTGAAAAACAGAAACACATGAAACTTCACTGAGCTACTTTAGAAGTCCTCCTCCAGGTTTTGATTTTTAAATCTAGTTTTTTCTGAGCTTCTCACTGTTACCATCACATTCGACTGTTAAACAGCTGTGTCTCACTGAATCATATCTTTAAAAATGTTTTTCAATACGTTGTTTGCAATGTTTTTCTGTATTTGACTTCACAATGTGCGGCACGATCGAGTATTTGTAGTGTACAACCTATTATATCGACTCATGCACTCACACATAATTGCGGTCATTCCAAGAGTGTCTTACTGAGATGTGACCTGCTGAACCTGTTTATCGTCAGCAGCAGGAACATTTCCAGCAGAAAAGATTTAAACTGTTAATAAATACTGTTATTTAATGTTCACATTGTTCTTTTCAGTCTGTCGGCTCCTTCCCTGCTCTGCTGTTTTCTCCACTCATTACCCTCACCTGTGTTTATCCACCTCTCTCCACCTGCACCTCATCCCCTCGTTAGTTTGTATTTAAGTCCGGTCATTAGTTCAGTCATTGTCGAGTTGTCTGTTGTGTCTTCCCATTTTCCTGCTGCTCTGTTAAGCTGTTCCTGTGATTAACCGTTGATCCGTCCGCCTGCGGTCTCTTGCATTTGGGTCCACCTTTGTTGCGCTCAGCGTGACAATAAATACTGATACCAATTTAATTATTAATATTAGTCATAAATATTACATGTATTCAAAGGTGCAATATGTAAGAATTTTGTTTACAAATCACCAAAACGTAAAGAAAAAACAGTTATGACTTAATGATATTAGGATGCTAACCAGCTAGCCTCAGTCTGTCCACAGCCCCTATGCTAGCAGTTGAAAGTCAGCCCTTCCCCAGTGCTCCTGTCTCCCAGTCCGGACAGCCTGCTGCACTGCTAACGGAGCTAACTAGCTAACAGCAGCAGTTAGTGGTTACCGTAGTGAGATGCTGCCCCCTTTTTTTCTTTGAGTAGGAATTGGACATGTAGCCACCTCTTACATATTGCTCCTTTAGCTATTTTCATTTTGTTTTGGTATGTAGCCTGTGTCCTACAAGGTCTCTGGTCATGGAGGAAGGACGACATGAGTCTCTCTGCAGAGATGCTCTCAAATCTCTCAACCCGCTGTCACTAAACTATGTATACCTGCACATTTAAAGTGGTTACATGTTCATCCTGGAGCTTTGTTAGTGGGTGAAAGACGTAGACCTGCGTAGAACATAGACTTCACCACTAATTATAGTCACTGAGAGCAAATTGAATTTGAGAGATGGATTAACGAAGTGCAATAACATCCTGCATAAATGGTAAATTTAACTTGTTATTTCCACATCGTTAATTTAATCTGCTGTTAATAAAACACTGAGTGCGCCTCTTACCTGTATTTGGGATGTGTTATGGCGTATATGATGGGGTTGTAGATTGCAGATGATTTGGCGATCACGGCAGGAACAGAGTTCATATACGGAGTCAACATGTCAGCGTACCTGAGAGAGGAGAGCAGGGACAGGCAAGAGAGGCAAGAGGAAGAAAAATGAGGGGAGGAAATGAGACACATTCGTGTAATGAGGGCAGTGTTGGGTGTGTTGTACAAGATTAATGTGGAGAGACAGGAGTGGGACGCACACGTCACACTAACATTCAGTGTTGGTTCGTGTTGTCGGTTAAAGATCCCATAAAATGAGCAACTTGAATTGAAAACTATTTGACGTGACAGTCGAAACATTCCACCGTGAAACCATGAAAACTACAATGACGTCTGTTGATCATCCAGAGTTTTATCTATGAACAAACAATGAAACAAGCTGCTCTGTACTGAGCTACACTGATGTTCATTTGAAGTCATGTTTCAGTCCAATATCCACTCTCTTCTAGCTCTCTACCAACACCCGAGGGATCAATCTGGCCCTTTGGCTGCTAAATGATCCATAATGTTCACCAGCTGGTTTGCTAACTGTGCAAAACAGGTAGAGTACAGTGGGTTTGTAGAGCCTTTTCACAGAAAACAGCACTGTGAGAGCGAACCGAAACACCTAATTAGAGGGTGGACAGCTGAACGCTGAGCTTGAGCTCATCAAGAAGCTCTGTGAAATAAATCACTACAAGCGACCTCTTTTCACACTGTCATCTGATACACTGTTATTATAAAAACATTGATGACAGCTTGTTATACTAAGATCTGCTCCATGGATCTGATGCTCATGTATGTCTTTGTTATGATAAGTGTTATCTTTCCCATAGTCCTCATTGCTCGCTCGGATGCCCTGAGAGCGGAGACTTTTCTGTCCTCATCAAACTGTATAAGAATTTGCTCTCCATGTTTCTGAAGTAGGATTAATGTCCCACCTTCCAGGCAGCCGGGGCTTTTCACTTCAAGCCGGTGTGATAATCAACCTGCAGGGGCTTAAAGCTTCGTTGATATAACTGCAGGTAATCCTTCAAGGTACATTCAGATTGAGCACAAAGTAAATGAAAAGCCAGTGGATGTTCTCTCCTGCCTCGCCAAACTTGCTGCCATCACACCCCTGCCTGGTTAAATAACAGAGCGACAGACGGATCACCTTCAACTAGGGCGGCTTTAATAACATCTTCCTCCCTAAACTGCCAGTTCTGCTTCATTATTATGAACCATGCTTTTCATTTCCTATTAAGATGTTTTGACATAATCGCACTTAAGAAAAAGTCTCTGCTGACAAAGCGCCCACGCATACACACCTACCCAGCAAATGCAGTGAGGGCCGCACAGGAGTACGGGGCCCAGGAGATGACGAACAGCAGGATGACGATGAGCGCGATCTTGGCCATCTTCCATTCGCTCCTCATCTTGTTGAACCTCTTCGCGGAGTCTCTCGTTCCCTCACAGTTGATTTTTGTTATCGCTCTGTCGCACACAGATACATAGCTATTATTAACACTGAAATAACAGTTAACTAAAGTTTAATGAACTTAAAAATGCTCCATTTATTGATGACGGTTATTATAAAGTGTTGCCTTTCTCTTTTCAGTCAAATGATTTTGACAGCTCAGCTAATTGATTTAGACATTTATTCCTCTTGTGTGTGCACACAGTTTCCTCATCACCTTCATTGCCCACCCAGGCAGCATTAGCGTTCAGGTTGAGCAAGACATCAGTGGAAATCGATAGAAAAGCCCAGACACATCGTTAATCAGCAAGACATCAGCATCAACACGTGCACGGCACTGTGTCAGCCGCCTATGTGTGTTTATCAATGCACGTAGGAGTGTGTGCTGCAAGAGCAAACAAGACAGGAGCATGACTTAACACTGCGCGTGTTTATGCATGTACCAACCGCGTTGTGTGTCGGATGGCTCTGAAGATGCAGCAGTAGCTGAAGATGATGACGAAGAGAGGGATGAAGAAGACGAAGGTGAAGAGAAGCATGGTGTAGGAGCGGACAGAAGGGGTAAACGTCATGTAGTCCCACGAACAAGACGTCATCAGACCTTCAGGGACGTAGGCACCTGTGGGAGAACAGTCACACTTTAGTGGTCGCTTCCCACGCCGTGACGTCGATACCTCTGACAATACCTATTTTTCTGTCAGCTTTTGTATTTTATGATTTACTGCATCTTCCCTATCTGAAAGACCTTGAACCACTTGCATCTGTAATAGTAACACATTCATCCTTCTGTCCTCCAAAGGATGCAGTCTTGATAAAAAATAACCTCAGAACCAGAATCAGGTTTACTGCCAAGTTTTTACATATGAGGAATTTGCATCAGTGTTTTTCAATAGAAAAACATAAAGAAAGAAAAAAAACAAGAACACAGGCATTCATTGAGAAAACTGCCAATAAAATATGCACAAATATTTTAAAAATATAACTCTGTTATTTAAATGAACATGATGTGCAGTTTTATGCCGTAATGTAGGGCTCTGTTCAGACCTGGTTTGTGCCTGGGATGTGCGTGTTTATTTCCTTAAAGAGTGAGGAAGTGAGATCTAATCACAAGTGGTCACTCGAGATGCATGTTAATGCCAGGTGTGAACAGGGTCAGTCTATGTTGGACCATCAGCCTAACTGACGGACACTGCCATCCTAGAGCTGTGTGCGTTGCTGATAAGCAGATTGTTTGACTAAAATGGTATTATACAAATTAATGCAGGATTCTCTTATGTATAACAGCACCTGTCAAGCTCAGGCTTTAATATATGACTGTGGGTCCTCAGTGGCACACGTGCATAATCCATCAGATAAAGCAGTTGGAGCTTTCTCTGGTTGTCTCTACTGTGAAAACAAACACTCGCTGTGTTTGGTATGCACACCACAGGCTTCTTCTATATTGGACTGCATCCTTCATTTCACACAAAGCCACCAAAGAAAATACACAAACACATGAAGAGGCACCACTTTGTCTCGACTTACACATAACAGCACCATAAACCAGGCTCAAATACACTAAATATCAAATAGCAGCAGACTTTGGAAAACACTCTCGTTTTCTCCAGACACGGAAGGAAGCCATAAGTCACTTTTATTGCGTGTTGTGTTAAGTTGTTGTGGCAGCGGGGGCTCCGAACCCCAGGAGAATATTTTTAGCAGAAAACAGCCACTGCAACAGGGTAACATACAACGTGACAGCACTTTCACAGGGGCTTCCAGAACATGTGTCCAAAAGATACGTGTAGTTTCTGTTTGAAAAACTAAACATGTCTTGTAAACTCGTGAAATAACTGGCTGTGCAAAAAGTAGTAGTCATTATAGAGACAGAGGCCATTTAATGGCTCAATACTGCAGCAATCCACATACGGGTCACTGCATATCAACCCACCTAGGGCCTCCCAGTTCATTTAATCGATTTTCTTGAAAAAAAAAAATCATTTTGTAACTTCCATTAAATTCATGGGGCCTTTCAAAATCCTATAACTGCACTCCAAACATCTTTTGAGTTATGATTTTTTCATGTTTGGCCCTCTGAACTTAATTTTAGCATTTTTAGTATTCTAAGTTTCATCAATCACTTATTTTTCACTGGATTTGGTTGAAATTTGTCCCGAACATCCAAGAGACCCTTAGGAAACTTGGTAACATGTATTCAGTTCTGTTGCTGAATGGTTACAGTAATCAAATTAAGAACAGGAAGTTTTTTTTTACCCAAATGAAGAATTTGTTCAATCACATCTAGATGTGACACAAATTTTGCTAAACAGAGCTTGAGAGATGAAAAACCCACTTTTTGTTTTTTTACTGTGAATGAAACCGGGAAAAGTTCTGGATTTTGGTTGAGTTAACATGGAACAACCCATATTATATAAACATGCAAGAAATATATTTAAATACAGATTAGTTGTATTACCTCTATATTTAATGTACATGTACATCATTCATAATATACTGCAGAGCCCATTTATTGACCATGGGTTTGGCATCTCAGGCTCAGTTAAATTGTTTATATAACTCAAAAAATTTAACTTTCTTCTCTCATTCTGACCCGTGGAGTTCCCCAGGGGTCTATGGTCGGTCCCTTATTGTTCTCTGTCTGCATGCTACATCACAAGCAGACACAACATCTGTGAATTCATCTGCTTATGAGATCAGTCTGATGGTGACAAAAGTAAAACAAAGTTTTACTAAGCTAATAGATGCTGACTTGTTAACACCAGCATACAGTCTTAGTTGGGAAGGCATACAACAAAGGACACAACCTCATCATCTGTTTTTGTTGGGCTGTTGTAATGACAGCTGCAGGTAAACATGAGGTGATCTGTCTTCTGATAACTGAATGTACATTAAATATTTCTTATATTAAATTTGGCAGTTTGACAAAAGGCGAAGTCGGATCTATTTGGCAACTTTCAGCAGGAATTTGGCACGCTGACACAAATAAAAGCAGCCAGAGAGAAGTACTAAGACAATGCTCAACAAACTGAATCCCTCAGAGGAATCACGCTGATCGATAATGACTCAGCTACCGGGTCCCAGCTGTACTCACTCCAGCCAAAGAAGGGGGGCAGGCTCCAGCCCATGGAGTAGACCCAGGCAGCAGCCAAAATGCTCAGGGCTTTCCTGCGAGACATCACCCCTAGGGAGGCCAGAGGCCTGGTGATGACCACGTACCGGTCCACTGCAATCACCATTAGTGTCATCATGCTGCAGATACCGAACAGCGCTCCGCAGAAGGCGTACAACTCACAACCTGGAAGAGGAGAGGTGAGGGAAGTAAAGGAGAGAGCGAACATATTAGTTTACAAGACTGTGGCGATCGGGATAAATGCATTGTAAACAGTGGATCCTACAGCTCTTTAACAACAGCTGGAAATACTTTAGTTGATTTTGTTTCTAAAAGTACAACTCAGTTTTGTTGGCAGTTTTGGACACGTTGATATTTCAGGGCTGTTTTGTCTGATGACCATCTCTCTATCAGATCTATTATATGCTTTGTTAACAACATATTAGCGAGAATACATCTGTTACACAAATGCTCCATTATCACTTTTAAGATCATTGTACAGAGACCTGTCTCCACCTCAACATCCCGGATTGAGATATTGCACTCGACGGACGGATGGTGTTATGAGCCGAAAGAGTGCAGGACTACAGTGGGATTAGGAAAGCTGGACTGTGTGTTTATGTCACTGATGCTTGATGCTTGCACTCTGAGACTGTTGTGCCTACATCTTTATAGAGACCTGGTTCCACCACATTATCCCAGATTGAGATGTTGCACTCAATCGGTGGACCGTTTTCAGGACCGACAGTGCGGGACTGCAGCAAGATGAGGATAGGAGGACTTTGTGTTTACGTCATTGATGCTTGATGCTCACATGCAGATGGACAGTGAAGCTGCCAACAATAAATGCACATCATGATTTGTTCCTAGATGTATTTAGCATGTGTAAAAATAACTGTATATATGCTCTATGTTTGTGTAGCATGAAGGAGTTACAAACTTTTCTATCGTTATGCAACCCTGTGTTGTATAATGACATAAGTCACCCTGACCCTTCAAATATTTTCCTGATCAGAACATTTTAATACTTTTTTTAAATTACTTTTAGAACGCCATTGCCTTCATCTGTCAGTATCTCTTCTGTTTTACCCTCTCTTTGTTTTTGAATCGACTCGATGTCATTGTAATGAAAGTCGCCCGGCAATGATCTCTAAAGGATTGACTGAAACTAATAATGAATGAAAGAATGATCAAAGATGGATGGATGGGTGACTGAGGACAAATATGGGGGGGAAAGATTGTGAATAATTGAGAAACTGATGCATATACAAACAGCATACACTATGAGTGTTCAAATATTTAAATATTCTTATGAGTGTTTAAATTTTTAATGCATGTTGAACATACTTACTGTATGTTTATAAACTATTATGCTGACATGCTTTTTCATTCAGCCAGTGTTAGTGACTTCTAACAAGTCTCTTTATGTTCTCTACAGACAAACATTATGCTAAATGCATCCATAATGTATGAAGAAATCTCATGCACACACTCATGCACACTTGCAGATATATGCACAAGCATGTACAAACACACACGCAGATAGACTACACACAATACACAAAATGCAAATAATCAGTCATCACTTTATCAGCTGCCGTCCCTTCAGGCCCAGAGTGTCATTACCACCGACCCAGTAACACATCATCAAATCACGGCACCGATTCGTCCGAGCACAAGACAAAAATCTGAAGTGCGCCGCAATGCGTGAAGAAACTCAAACAAATACAGAAATGTAATATTAATCATGATGCCTGTACGTCCGGCGTCCTGGCTTGTCTGTGTGTATTTGACAGCCCATGTTAACTAACTGAAGCTAATGAAGTCCAGATTGGCTCCCGAGGAACAGCAGATGTTCTCCAGAGGAACAATAATTAAAAAAAGTCCTGGAGCATTTTGTCCAACAGCAAAGTTCACTGCACCGTGGTCAAGTCAACATACCAAGTATATGTAAAACAACTCGGACATGGAAAGGTCATTTAATAAAGTCCTGCAGTGAGTTGTCAGGAGCCGACCTTTTTAAGAAGTGTGTTTCCGAACTCTGGAGTTTATTTGCTTGTTCAATTTGCACATAAAAAACAACAGAGTGGAAGCTCAGAAATGTGTTTGAAATAACTCAAAATGTTTTACACTTGGCTGAGTGTCACTGAATGATTTAATCGAAGCCCTTTCAAAATAAGAGCATGGTCACATAGTCAGTTTTGCTCTGAAATACAGAACAACGACGCCTGAACTGCCACTTCTTCGTCACTTTAAATGCACAAGATGTGATTTTCTGCCGCTCGTGATCCCTGAATCAAAACCATGAAAACAAAAGACATAGTTTGTTGGCCTCGAGAAATATTGTGGGATCATGGGAGTTGTTGTCGTAATTGTTATTGTATTGTATTCACTGACATAAGGGCTGTCCACACCAAGAACGATAACTATAAAAACAAAGAAAAATGTTGGGTTCTTTTACATCTTTTTCAATTTTAATTCAACGTTATATCACATATACATTTGAAATGGCTCATGGTCTCTGAGGTTGGTTTTGTCTATACTGATATCCTCTCTGATGATCAGCAGGCTAATTGATGTTGACTCGTACAAATGTATAAACCATTTACTTCTGGGTTCTTTGTTATGTAATGTACAGCAGTAACAGGTCATCAATATCCATTTTCCGAAGCTGCTGACACAGCTGAAGCACGCACCCCGTGCTGCTTGGCGCCACGGTTCACAGAGCGTTATCGATCATCAGTGTGGATGCTCATCATTACAGTACTTGTACATTATCATTATAGTTATCTTTATAGTGATCATTCTTGGACTGGACGGCCCTTTATTTCCTCAATCTCCGACATATCATCTTGTGCTTCCCGAGGAGTTATAGCGGAAACACACAACCAAATGAAACGCAGCGTTACCTTGAATAAAATGAGGGAGGGAGTTTTGGACAATACAAGTACATAACTCAACAAAAATATAACATAGGTGTAGTGGTTTTAAACATTTTATTGTGAAAATGTTACATATACGTTTAAATGTTAGAAATGTGTGAAAAACTGAAGTTGATGGCTTCATTAAATTAATTCATCCTTAAGGGATTATGAATATCTTTCATTTAGTTGCAGTAATTGTCCAGGTTGGTCCCTCTCGAACAAAGTGTTTCACCCACACTCTGACAGACTATCTTGCCACCCCTCGAGCTACAGTGCTACTAATAGAACCCCACGATTAAAGAGTTCACAGGGAGCTTCGATGAATTTGTGTGAGACAGAATGAATGAAAACAAATAAAAGGTAAGGCACAGTTGGCTTTTTTTCTTTTTGCTTTCCATCTACCTGACTCACTCTTGACCTCTCCTATTATCTGCATCTCTCTCTGCCTTCTGAAAGGGATTGGAAGAAGGGAAAAAGAAGACATTTTTTCGAGGTGGTTGGGGGGTTGGTTGGAAGAAGAAGAAAAAGCAAGAGTCTTCTAGCGGTATCCACGGTTGAGAGCAGAGAGCTGCAGATCTGACAGTGATTGGCTGTCTTCATCAAGGTCAGGACAACTCCTGAAGGAAAACACAGCGCTCCGACTATCAGTGTTTGATCAGTGGAGTGCGGAGTCTCTTTTACCACCTCTCTATCTCTGTTCCCAGTAGGTTGCACGCTGCCTAATACACACTTTAGTGCAACCCCCTCTCAATGCGCTCATGTAAAACACACGACCGACATGCAGACTTGCTTGCTCTTTGTGATCGATGGGATTTGGATACTGTGGACTAAGCCTTTGGTGCTGCTTTTTAGACCGTAGCAGAGAAGGGTGATAGAGGAGGGCAGGTTTGTGTATATGTGTGTGTGTGTTCATGTGTGTGTACAGAATCGTAATTGAACTGTAGGTCACACTCAAAGGGTAGAGAGACAATGCAGGTCCCTGAGGAATTCAGAGAGTGCGTGCATTAATGTTAAAAGCGTGTTAGTGCATGTAAAAGAGTGTGTATACCGCTAACATCTGTGTTTATGTTGTTGTTACGTCAGGTGACCTGCGCAGCACTTCTAAATGTAACAGAAGTGTAAGATGTGATGTAACGACGTTGAAATGTCATCACTCGGTGTGCACGTGTTACCTTTCTTTCCAAAGATCCATCGCTTGTGCATGCTGGTGATGAAGAAGATGGGCGTCTGTGTGAAGCACATGAGGAAGTCTGTGACTGCCAGGTTAATGATGAAAATATTGGATGGCGTCCGCAAGCTCCGGCTCCTGCACACACACGCACACACACACACACAAATATTGTTGTTATCTTATTATACTCAGACTATGAATAAATCAGACATCTCATTATCACATATATTATTATCATACAAAGAGCAGCGCTGAACTGAAAGTTTATTTAACACTAAAAAAACACATTTCCCAGACATTTACTGTGAATAAAAAGCCCGTTCTCACTTCCAAAATACAGCAGCCTGATCAGTTGCCCCATGCTTCTAAGTTTGACGCTGTATATGCCCCTTTAGCGTCTCTTCTTGAAGCGCCCACTCTGTTGCAGTAGTGTAAAAGAGCGAGAAAAGTCAGAGGAAAGAGTCTGAGATTGGTTGGGGTGGTTGCATGAGTCATACGCTGGACCTTCCCTTCAAGGACTGGAGTTTGTATCCCGTTTGTGACCAAGAGTCGAGAGTGATTTTTCCTAAACCCAAGTGGTTTTGGCTCCTAAACCAAACCAAACCGCAACCGTTTGACAATGCTAATAACAGCCCAAAAGTCAGAATATGTCATAACAGCAAATTAACTTTATTTTGAAAACTATAAACTGGACTTTGTATGGTACACATTATTGCCAACTTGACCACAAAGCCCTGCGAGTGCAAAACTGACACCAGAGAGGAAGGAAGAGCGTCTTAGATTAAGGATTAAGGCTGCTGACCTAGCTGGACTGTTGGGAGTGAGAATGTATCGTAAGTCTAGGAAATACATACAAAACCTGAAGCAGTGCGAACAAGGTACCTGCAGAAAGCGTACATGACCAGGAAGTTTCCCAGCATGCCTGTGATGCCCACGGCCAGGATGACAACACCGATGGTGTAGTGAGCGTGGTCCGGGACGTCTACCGTTGGAAATGGGTGGCTTGGAACCGTGGACCCCTAACAACAGGAAAACAGGAAGGACTGGGTTAATTTGTGGTGTTAGACTCAAAACAACATGATACTTTGTTACCACAACACATTTCCACATGCTTTTTGAAAACATCAGGAGCTGTAGGGAGCCAGAAAAAAAATACAATAAATGGTTATAATTTGATTTTTATCGGATGCTTGTGACGGCCTAAGCGTGTCAGCAACTGGAGTGAGAGAAAATCCACTTAGTCTGAAGCCGACTCTATTAACTACAAATACATTCCATTCAAACAATAATATAATAGGTCATTTAGTCACATAATTAGGTCAATAATAATCGTTTTGCAGCGCTGGCTTGAAGTTTAAAATGTCATTAGGGGGACATGAAGTAACCTCCAGTGCATAAGAAGCCACTCTGAACAGCTCTTCTTTCTCATGAGCCGAGAGAAGATGAAAGCGCCCATCAATGCTTTATGCTCCAGCAACTACTTTGTTTCTGAAGGTCATGAAGACAGTGAACTTTATAGATCTGTGGGCAACAAAGACACTCTGAAAGCCTTCAGGAATCAATCAATTACAGTTTGGTGTGAAAAGCTTCAGTTATACAACTAAACGGGTACAATCATGAGCAGAGTTAAACCAAGTGTGTGTGCAGTACAAAGTGGAACAAAATGGAAATACTTGGAAGCCGCAGAAAAACTCTTACTTAAATGTAAATTATGAAATGTTTTACCACTAGTGAAGCTATTGAGCAATGTTTAAAGGACTGGGTCCACTTTTCGTTTGTATCATGCTGCCACGAGGCACGACGCACAGTGTTTCTGTTATTTCACGTAGCAATTTGTTCAATTTGCTTTGTTGAACTCTGCGGTCATTAACCCTAACCTGCAGTAGCCACCAGGATAAAGTCATGGTGGTGTTGTCAGAGCATAAAGCCAATGATCTGTGGCTTTTTTTAAAAATCCAGATGTGAATCAAATCATTAGCGTCAATCAAAAGTCCAATCAAATTGTGGATTAAGAGAATCGTGACAGGACTATTTTAAGACATTTGCTCAGCTGTCGTACCACCAGACTACACAGCAGCTTCTTTCCTCAGGCTGTGAGACTCGTCCTCCGCCATAAAAAAGCCGGTGGCAGGCATTAAGAATAACTATATAGAAAAAGCACTTCTACTCGTTGATGGTCTTTACCAGTCAAAAGCTCCTTGCGGTATGTTCGAACAAGACTATTAGCACCAAAAGAAACCTCACAGTACCAAAAGTGATGGTACTCATGCAGAATGGCCCATTTCAGAACAATAACTACTGTTTGATTATATAGCTTAAAGTGTTGATATGTTAAAAACAAACAAACGTGTAGCTCCCTAAAAGCTGACTTCTCCTCAATGGAAGGTTTTCAATTCACGGCAGCATTCAGCCTCTGAGAAAGCGGCTGCACCTCAGAGCACATAGCTCTACTTGAGTATTCCTTTCAGAGATCATGACACACTCCCCTGCATTTACACTTTCCTTTTGTCGCCGTGTTTCATTCAAACACACACACACCCAGCCACTCACCAGGACTACTTCCACTGAGCTAAATCCTTCAGTGTCAAATCGGAGCACACACGCCTTCTTTTATTAATCCTGGCCGTCGCGTTGAAACCTGCTTGTGTGTGTGTGCGTGTCCAACATCTGTTTCAGCAATCCTACTTTTCTGCAGAGTCACAAGCTCCTGTGACTGAAAGGATGACATCTGAATAGTGTAGTGAGAGCGATGGAGCGGTTATGTAAGCAAAATGAGTGAAAAGGTCACGGGGGATGTGTTACTGAAAGTGCAGCGAGTGAAGGTGATATGCAGATGTGACATGTGCATGTGTGCAGAATATAAACACACTTCCAGTCTGACGCCGTCAGCTGCGATGTGGTGGATCGCACTCAAGGTCTCCTTCCCTCCCAGTCCGGTTCCTCCTCCTCTTCACTTCCCCTTGCTGGATCTGTCTCTCTCATCGCAGCTCTCATCGCTGATTCCCGATCCCTACTAATTCCCCCTTCCACGTCTGCTCCCTCTGTCCCTTCAATCTTCAGATCACTTCCTTTCCTTCCTCTTGCTTTCCCTCATTTCCTCGCCCTCTCTCTCCGAACTCTAGCGGCTCGGGGGCCAGATTACACCGATCACACGGTGAGGAGGAAGGAGAGGCGCAGTGAGCGGCGTGGAGGTTCTCCTCCACAGTACATTTGCGTGGGATTTAAAGATGGAAATGGTGGGTGGAAATGTCTCTCTATAATCTCTGAGCTTCCCTTCGTCAGTGGAGAGCGGGCAATATAAATGTTATTGGTCATGATGCAAACACACGTGACTTATTAATAAAGCAGCAGAGGGGCTTCCCTCTAAATACAAAAAAACAGCTCTAGTGACACTGGTATCGCACGTAAAATCAGTGCAACGGCTCATCTACAGTGAAGAAATGGGCTTTCTTTAGCAACAGGTCCGTTGCCGCTTCATCAGAGAGCCACTGAGCAAGCAATGTGACTCAGTAAGCGAGCCTTGAACAATGAATGAAGAGCTTCACGTGAGATTTCAGTATTGTACCATTGGCATTCAGGATGCTACATTCTGATTGGCCGCTGTGTAGCTTTCTAGTAACCAGGCAGTATAACCAGACCTCACTGAGAAAGGGATTTTTTTGGTGCCTTTCTCTCATCTCTTAGTCATTTAATGTAAATCAGGTTTTAACCCGCCCTTACTCATTGTTTACCGTCTCTCAGTAGAAGCATGTCATACCAATATATCGTTTTATTGTTTCACGCTGTGCAAATAATGTTGTCGAGCCAATTGTAATTGAGAAAGTGAAACAAAATAAGTTTCTAAAATGTTTTTCCTTGTTTACATGAATAAAGGGTTTTGTTTGATGTCAAATAGGTGCAAATCCCATCATTGGAAAAATAGGATTTATGATTTGTCCCCCCTAAAACATCAAATATCTCTGACGGTCACACATTGGCAAAATGCAGCCCCGGGGGCTGGTTCCTGCCCGCGACACCCTCGAAAAATATTAAAACAATCTCCACAAAATCATCAATAATGAATCTTTAGGCAGACGACTACAGAGAGTCTTGCTTCCAACAGAGGGCGCTGTCTACACCTTCGATCGAACAATACGCCTCAAGTTGACTCTTGCTCAATCACCTCAAGCGACAAGTTGCAAAAGCAGTTGTCAACTTCAGCAAGTCACGTTACAGATCACGACATTTCAACATCAGACATGATGTCTTTTCTTCATTCAGTGCGGCATTTGGTACTGAGAATTAGTTGAACATAATTCAGCACTATGTGTTTAATGTTTCGATTCAATTGCCCAATTTGTGGTCTTCACTTTGGAAGTCAGTGTGGCCCTGTATGTCGTAACTTAGCTGTCCCCTCCAGGAAGTTGATATTAATATTAGATTTTCGCCCTGGTAACACTGTTGCTTTTGGCCCATGAGTCTATAATTAGGACCTGGACACGTCTGTATAACTCTTGACAGCGTTAAGCACTCCCCCCTTCTGTGTTTCCTCCTCTGTTCTCCTTCCCTTCTCTCAGGTGTTGCTCACCAGGCAATTAGCACTGCTACTTATTTATGGGAGGCCGGAGGAGAAGGAGCTCTCTCTCCTTCCACAGATCGAGCAGTCCTGACCGTTTTAGATTGTCTCTGTCTTTGTCCTCAGTTGGTGTTTTGTTTTCTTTTGAGGACGGAGGTCTGGTTGTCCTGTTTTTGTGGCTTTGTTTGTTAGTTTAGTTTATGTAGTCTTTTCTTAGTTCATGGAGGGAAGTTCTGGATCGTATGGCTCACTGCGTGGCTGGCCCAGACTTCCTCTCATAGTTTTGGTTAATTTTAGTATTATTTATAAATAAACAATCACTTTCTTTTGCAAACTTGTACTCAGGTATGGTGCCCTTTTTAATTTTGTTGCGGGACACAAAGTAGAGTCAACTGTTTGTTTTGTTGCACACCTCAAACCGCAAACAAGCTCAATTATGACTCTTTCTACAATGAATTTTTGATTATTGTCATAACAATAAAAAGTCTATAAACCGAGCAGGAGCTTGTAGGCGGGGCTGGCAAAAGAAACACTTCTGCGTGCAATCAGTGGGCTGCATACCCAGGAAGTAAATCCAGAATCTAGAAAACCTTTTTTGCAATATGTGCCAGGCGAGCCATTCTCAGTGGACTAAATTGGCGCCATCTTTGCATTTGGTATCTAGTTCTTTGTTACGTCAGGTTTAGGAAAAGATCATCTACTACTTTTCGATCGAGACAGTTCAGGCGTTGGTTCAGAGCCAGGGTTATTGTGACAAAGTACCAACTAAAACTGCTTATGACCGCAATTAAAAAAAACAAAAACAAAGCTAGTGTAGAGTGCTCTGACTCAAATAAAAAGATTTGAACTATGTTCACTAATCAAGCAACAGTGGACCAAGGACCAGTCATGTTTGGATGCCAATGTAGCTACGTGAAAGCCAAGAACAACACTTGATCCACAAATCCATAGTTGTTCCTAACAGTGCTGGGGAATTGGAGACTTAAACAGTGATCGAATGATGTGACTCTGCGGTGGCTCTCATGCCCGTGGAAAACCAAACCGGTTCTTAAAATGTTCACAGCTTGAACCAACTTTGAACCAGCACTAGCACCAGCCCAGAACCAGCTCTTGGTTTGCTTTGATTGAAAAGGGGTCACAGTCTTGCTTAAAATATGTATGCACTTCCCAAAAATAGTTGCAACAGACTCACAGGACTAAAACCCTGGCCACCCACATGTAAGTCCTACAAATAAACCACCTGACTATCCCTAATCTCTTTCTGATATGGATTTTCTGGCTCCTGAATGCCATGTTAGGTAATGTGACCATTCTCGTTAGCTTAGCTTAGCTACAAACCTACTGCATTATCTTCTGTCAGCTTCATTGTAGTTTTGTCAAACAATCTAAACAACTCATTATCGCAAGTTTTTACTCTTGCGTGTCGTTCATCTGATGACTATATTATATCATGTTGAGCCCGTTTACGTGACCGAACATCCAGTTTCTTTGACGTTTCTACGTATGCGCAGATATAAAAGAATGAAAGATTAACAGTATACATGCGCTGAATGAAATATAATATTGGGCAAAAAACAAGGTTTGTTTATTGGATTTCTCATAATAAGATAACAGCTTTTCTCCAATCAAGCATAGTGCATTATGCTGTTCACATGACCACTTGAAGAACCTGGTAACGACCTCTTTGACTCCAGATAAGGCTGGAATGTTGAGACCATCCCTGCGGCGCTTTTCAAGCATCGTCGCCATGAAATTGGGAGGCGGAGCTTCTGAAGGAGCTCTGAGGGGTGTGTTTGTTTGTTTGGCCTTTGATTGAAATGTCAACAAGCTTCTCCGGAGTCGCTGACACCACCTTTAAGTCTAATTGGGAATGCCGGTGTAAAAAAAATAGATAAACTACTACTGTGACAGCACTAACGAACGCTTAACTAACTGCACCACCGATTATCCGGCGACTGAGTCAGCAACGTCACAAGCAAGTCATTAATCAACTTATCAATAAGTCAGCAGCTAAATGGTTATCTGTGACCTAAGAGGCCAACCATTTGTTTACCAGCTGACACACTAATCAACTGCAGATCAGAGGACATGATCACACACACACACAAACACACACTCACACATCAGCATGCCTAAATTGAACCCAGACTTTTTAAAATTATTCAGAGAATGTAGATTTGATGGGAAATTAAGAGGGAAAAAAGCAACAAACAGTGGTAAAAGGAAAAGAGGGCTCTGGAGAGAAATAGAGAGCGTTTCTAAATGAAAACCACACTTATAGCCGAGTAGAAGATCCCATCTGTCTCAGTCCAAGCTGCCCCCGGGGCTCTGCTTCAGTATCAGCTTTCCCAGAACTCCCACCATGAAGGCCGGGCCACAAGAGCTAAAGAGACTGAAGCCTGCAGGTCTGAACTTCAAAGTCAGGGGCCAAACTCAAGCATTCATACTTGTTGAGCTACGTTCACCGTAGCGGTGGTGCACCCATGTGTTTCTCAGTACGCCCCAGTCAAGGTCCGGGCTTCTGGGGCAGAGTGAAAGCACTGCTCTTTGTTTTTACGTTACAGTACAGAGGTGGATACACCGCTGCTGTATCAGTCCGAGCATCTGGAGGAAAGCATTTCCCAGAAGGCAACTCGTAAACTAATCCCACTCTCAGACATAGAGGGAGACAGAGAGAGATGAAAAGGTAATGATTACGTCTTCATGCTGGTCACCACACATCTTCGAGGAGTGGGAATGTGGCAGTGATGTCAGAGCTGGCACGATTACACACCTTTAAATTTTTTAAAAGTCACGTAACCAACTCTGTGGTGTGTTGTTATGCTGCCTGGCTGCAAACAGAATTTCCTGAACTGCAAACCTGCAGATTGCATGAGGGAAATGTTGATCAGGGTCTGTTGTTGTGATGTTAGGGCACAAATTGTGACCGAATGGGTCTGTAAACACAATTGAGTGGAACATGACATCACAAAAGTCTCCACTGAGCACTTACAAGTCATCTGAAACGTTGCAGGAACACTGACAGGAGAAGAAAAATCCATAAACTCACCACAAATTGAATTAATTATGAGCAACACTCGAACAAAAGAGAGAAAAAAATTACATGAATGGCATTTTTGGCAGCACTGATGCACAAAAAAGTGCAAGCAGAGGTGAAACTACAACCATTTTCTACAGTCAGAGATAAAAACGATCCGCGCTCCTTCATTCAGCTCCGTGCTGAATGAGCGGGGCGCAGATGCGCAGGAGAGGATGCTGAGATTCATTCATTCATTCATTCATGCAGAGTTAACACCTCGCTCACTAACACCTCCCCTCATACTGTATTCCTCAAATCTCATGAATGAAAACAACAACCAGAGGCATGAAACAGTTTATTTGGCTGTTTTGCCAGATGTGCGCTGCTGCTGTGGATCCCATCCTGCCGCTGTTACGCATCGCTGCAGCGCACTCTCCACTCACACCGAGGGGGTATTCCTCCAAGCAGCCACCAGCAAAAAAAACAAAAAACAAACACAACAGAGTGGCACGGAGCCGGGGGGAGCCGCGTACTCACAGCTGTGGCGACCGGAGACAGCTCCATGAGCCGGTGCGGACTGATGGAGCTGATGGAGCTGATGTTCCAGGGTGCCCGGGCGGTCGGGTCCGGCGTGGGGATCCCCGATCCAATCAGCAGCCTGGAATCCATTCCCGGTCCAACAGTGCGTGAATGAAAAGCTGTGTGAGAGAAGTGGACTGGAGAGGTGTGGAGTCTCTCTGAGGTGGTCTACGAGTCCAAGTGGCCCCTCATCATCGCTGCCCTGCTCTCATGTGTCACTCTGACAGGGCTACTGGTCGTACAGCAGCTGTGGAGGGGTGGAGATGAGGTGCTCTCTCTTCTCTCTCCCTCTCTCTCTTCTCTCTCTCCATCCCTCCCTCCGTCCAATCCCCTGCTCCCAGGACTGCCTCCGAGTGTGTCAATGGGACTGTGCATCCGTGCACAAGTGGCAGTTTTTCTGTTTGTTTATTTAACTCAAGGGAATCAATAGAGCAGGTTTCCTGTCATCTCAGTGCCCCCTTTGTGTACGTCCTGTCCTCCCTTTCCTTCACATTGTCTGCTCTCTGCCTCTGCTGACATTAAAGGGGCTCTAGTGTTGGAGACGACATTCAAACTCCCAAATTTTATAACATTAATGAGATAATATTACAAACTCTATGTCTATTTTTTCCATAACTGAATAAACAAGCTGTTCTCAAAGGAAAATAAGGTCCCCAGAACACTGTTTTGAAGGTGGCAGGGTCCGCCACGTTTGAAAAACAGCACGAGACTGTGTTGTCCTTTAAGATCAGTTTGTGTATTCAGTCATGAAAATGAAGAGAGTTTGTCAATGAAGATCTTTCTCCTCTGATTAAAATGTTTCACCCGAAACTACATAATGCACATTTAATAACACCGCCACGCACAGAGGGATCAAAACAAGAACCAACACTTGGTGTGCATCTCGCAGAGGTCTCGCTCCAATCTCCCGCATCTACGTAATAACAACTAAAAATCTATATTTATTGTGTCGCAGAGACGTGACTCAGACAACCGGAGCATGTTTCATTTGGCTTTTGAGTGCATCTGTGGGGAAAGGCCGGGGTCGCAGTGGCTCATGCAAAGACTAAAGAAGGATTGGAGAAATGAGTAGATAGTGCAGGGATTATGACCTATTTGTGGTTTTGGGTTGTTTTGGCCAGACATTCAGTGTGTGTGTATGTAATGTTTTAATCCTAAAGACAGAAAAGGAGGATAGAGGAAGTAAGAAAAGCGGAGGGAGGTATTAACAGAAACATCCATCATTTCATGCATCCATTTCCTTCCTCTTATCCCAGGTTGTTTCAGAGTGGCAGCAGGCTTAGCAGAGTATTTCTGGCGTCTCTCCCCAGCGACATCTTCCAGCTCTTTTTGAGGAATCCTGAGGCGTTCCCAGAGCAGATGAGATATGTTATCCCTCCAGCGAGTTCTAGGTCTACCCCGAGGTCTCCTTCCAGTTGGACAGTGCCAAACCTCCACGGGAAGGCGCCCAGGAGACCTCATAATCAAATGCCCGAACAACCTCAGATGTCTCCTTTGGACTACTCAGAGCTCCCTCTGGATATCCAAGCTCCTCACCCCCTATATAGTGCGAGGCTGAGCCCCAGCCACCCGACAGAGAAACTCATTTCGGCAGTTGTATCCGCAATCTGATTCAGTAGGCGAGGGCTGGAACATAGATCGAAAGCTTTTGCCTCAGTTTCCTGTTCACCACGACAGTTCAGTGTAATGCAGTCAGTACTGTTGACATGCAGAGGTGTTTACTCACGGTCGGACTCGGAAAAAAGCAATAAATGTTGCATCGATAGACATGTTTTCTGTAGATTGGAGGGCTTGAGCCTTTGTGTGTGTGCTCACCTCTGCCTCTGTGTTGGGTTGCCAGGTACCACGACACACATCCCACACAGAAAGTGAGAATCATCTATTTGATTTGTATTACTATGCATGTCTGGGGCCTTGTTCCACACTAAGACAGATCATTTGCAAAAAATGAAAACACTTTCCTGTACGCTTTGGTCTCTCATCCCCACACCCACACCGTTTTAGGTCATTAAAAACTGAGAAAATATCTGTACTAGTGTGGACAAGGCATCAAAGACACACAGTGTAGTTAAGGGTTTTGTTCAGTTTAAGTTCAATATGGAAATCTTAGCTCACCTCTGAAGAAGCTCAGAGGACTCAGATGAACTGAGGAGCAGCACACTTGGCAGAATGATATCTTGCCTGTACTGCCACAAAGTTGACTGTCACCCCTTCTTCTGTACAAGGAGCTGAGTCCGTTGTTTATATTAAAACGCAGAAGCATAAACACATTTCACAACTTGAATTCAAAATTAAAATCTTAATTCCTCCCCGTACAGCTGAGCGACAAGACGATCACATTTGTGCGTCTACAGCTTCATGTTAGTGTTTAGTGAGTGCAGGCCAGGGACATTAACTAATCTGCTCGTACCTGTGGCTAATTTCTCCATCTCATGATTTCTGGAGAGGGTGCAACGATAGCATGAGTTACTCCATTGAGACAGAGAAGGAGAGACCTGTGGCGGGGAGATGTTTGTTTGCGACTCTAACGGCTCCCGGGTGAAAAATAAAGCATGCCTTTCATCTCCACACATCCAAGATGACATTTAGCCGAGAGCAGTCTACCATGTGGACGGAGGGCGGCGGAGAGGCTGAATGATGGATTGGGAATAATGGCCAATTGTGAACGGTAGAAGAAGGATGTCGAGGAATTTAAGCATGACCGTCTTCCAGTTTTCTGCTCTTTCCAAGAGGAAGTGAAGGGTCTTATGATGCCTCTCGTAGCTCCACTAACCTTCCTTTGTCCTCCTTACTTCATCGCTCTGTTTGCCCGTGGGCTTGTATTAGGATTTTGTACACTGAGGCACACTAACCTCTTCCCCCGTAACCCATTTTCCCGTTTATATAAACGCCCGGCTCAGTAGTCTTCCACTCCAACAACAATAATGCTCTCTAATGCTGTTTAAGGCTCCATAACGGCATCTTAAACTCCCTTAAACTAAATCAAGCACCTCGAGAGAGTGTTGAAACAGAGTGAGGAATTTCTGGAAGACAGCGGATCAAATCAGAGTATCTACCACCTTTTCCAGGCTTGACCCCTTGTGCACTAGAGGTCACCATGCTTTCGGCACGTTTGCCTCGCTCACTGCACCGTACTAAATCATTCGTTAACACACACCAACACACACACACACACACACACACACACACACACAGCTTATGTGAGTTGGGTTGCAACGTGTTAGAGCGTTTAGCTGCTGTCCTCTTCCCGTCTCACTGAACTCTCTAACAAACAAACACATCCTTCCTGCATGGGTGTTGTGTGTTTTGTTTTTATGTGCAGCGTGTGTCCGTGTGTGTGCGTGTGTTCGTCTTGCAGCTGCCAGAGGGCTGCGTTGCTCGCAAACACACACAAAGTAACTGGTCCCATGATCCGGAGTACAGGCTGATATTAAGAGGATCAGAATCTGGGTCTGGACTTAACAACGGTAGCATTATACAAACAACACGACTAACACAAAGGCCAAAACAATACCACTCTGTGTGGTATGATCCCCCTCGTCCTTCCACCCTCCATCTCATTTATTCCTGTTCAGGGTAAATAAGGTGATTTTTTCATCATGAGCTTCAAATCCAGTGACCCAGTTTCAGGTCAGGCAGGTTCATCCGAGCAGGACATCGCAGATGTGTTTGTTGTTGTACGTGTCAATAAATCATGTGTCTGTGTAAGTTGTAACACAGTAAGTCGTACATAAACATGCAGTACAAATATTTCAACTAATGCAGTAATAACAATAATCTACAGCATAAACAACAGCCTGTAACAGTGAGTCAGCTGATTGTGACAACGATAAGAAGATCATATACAAATAAAGGTTACTGATCGTAACTGTGGTTCTATGAGACAGACAGATTCAGGTTCTATGGGCTTCTCACTCGTGTGGAGAGCACTGACGTTTGAATGAACTTAAACTATTTAAGAAATTAAAGAATTAAAAGATCTTTTCATGGCAGGAAAAGCAGAGTAAATATTAACATACATTCCTTTTTGAAAATGCATGCAACACCCCCCATCATTAATAAATGTCAATTTATAGTTAATTTATCTTTAGTTAATTGTTATTTCCCTGTTAACAAGCAGTGAAATGCTTCATAAACCTTTTTATTAAACAACTCTATATTGTAAAGTTGCAACTAATATTAATAAACCTTTACAACTTCTTATAAATAATTATCCAGGTGCCATTTTGTGACCTGCTAGAGCATAAACTCATTATAGTTCTTTATTTCAGGGAGGGAACAGAGGGTGGGTCTGCTGTCTTCGCGCTTGCTCATTGGCTGTTGTAGGCTCCAGGGCGGGCATAGAAGCTCCTGCCTGGTCAAATGAAGTGTCTGACCCGTCTGGTCTCCTGGGTGAAACTCCTGTGTTTGATCCATTCGTCTGCCCCAACCTCCCGATAGTCTGGTTTTAGACAGGTTGTTGTTTCAATGCTGGGTATGGAGTGCTTTGGAAAAGTGTAATGTCTCTGAGGCCTGTATTCAAAAGCTTTCTACATCTTTTAGTAGCAAGGCAGACCAGAACCCCCTCTTGATTTAAAATTTCTCCATCCATCTGTCTTCACCAACACATCCTTGCCACTCAGGAGGAGCTGCAAATGTTGGGAAAAGGCACCTCTGAATCAATCTCCAGCAGACTGATGTGGCGATGTGGCAGACTGATGTTTTTCTGTTGAGGTAAACCCGTTGCCCAGCTGCAGTAGTTTTTTCAGTGTGTTCATGCATACAGGCAACACGTGGGGGTATGTAGCTCCAAGACATGATTCATATCTGGTTAAGTTTCTTTATTTTGCAGGAAATAAGAAAAAATACAGCTCTTTCTATCTGTTCTCCGTAGGAGCTACTTCTGTAAAGTTTGCCCTTCATCGCAGAGCACAACTTGTTCTTTTCTTACATTAGCAGAGGTCATGAAGCGGGCAACCTGAGACAGCCCGATCTTCTGTTTGGAGAAGGCGACTGATACACGCTGTTGAAAGTTTCTGAGCTAATGGTCGTGTCAGACAAGATACCCAACTGACATTTAGAAGAATCTGTCTGGATGTAGGACAGCAGGTCAGAGTGAGATACTCGTATCACAAATTTCCCAGAAACCACATCTGGGATCAGTACAGTCATAATGCACTGTAAATAATGGATGAGGGGCTATCAGCCAGAGAGCTAGAAAGACACAGAGGTACATTGAAAAATGCAGGGCAGTTCAGTAAAAGAAAACATTGTCCGATAAAGTACATTTGTTTCCAAAATAAGTTTACTAGGAAACACTACAAAGTACTTATTTAGTTAGTTACTCTGAAAAAAGCACCGGTTCTGGTTGCTAGCAAATTTACCAGCAGAGTTTAAAAAAATATTATTTGTTCACTAACAAGATGATGTCATCTAAGAAGAGTGTACACAAACACAATGACATTTCACATTATTGACAAGGTGGTACAGCAAGTCCCTGGCGACAGTTCAATGTAATTTCCTGTTTCCATTGTCATATTTTGCTGTGTTTTGACCCTCGGGGCGCTGTATGACTCTAACCTGCTGCTGTATAATGTTCATCACATTCACCATCGTAGCTTAGCATGCTAACATTTGCCAATAGGCCTTTTTCACAGGACATATTTTGACTTGTCATAGAAGAAAGGACATGTTTTATATCTACAATTCAGGTTATTCATGTGTAAAGACTGCATTCTTTAGAGCTTATGGAAATATATACAGGGTTACGAACATTCGTGATATCATGTTGAACACCATCTTGGTTTTTCGGAGCCATAACCGACCATATTTGGACAAGAGGGTGGAACTGGGGAGGATATTAGGTTTGACTGAAAACCTGAAAACACACTGTGGTAGCCAATTGTCAATCACAAGGTAGCCATGCCTACATATAAACCTGCTTTATCATATATTTTACTCTAAAATGGGACATAATGTAAAAACTGATCATGCTGTATTGAAGAACATGAGATCATGAACTCATTAGGAAACTTGTAACGGGCTGAGTTGGGCCCCACAGGATACCAGGAATCGTTGATGATGTTTAATGACAAAACACAGCAGGAACAGGGCAAGACAGGTAATAATACAGAAAAGTCTCTTACCAAGTCGCGGGCAGACCAGCTAATATGGCAGGTGGACTGGAAAGCAGGTGAGTGAGTAGTGGGATTTGCCCAAACACACATACAGTTCAGTTCAACCACAGGCAACGGTACCAGGTAGGAGTAGGCAGGCGACGTGGTCGTAAAGGCAGAGGATCAGAAAGCCTGCAGGTGGGTTTTCACTGGGTGCACACACAAGAGCAAAATGTGGCATCACAGTGAGTCTCTGGACAGCAGGAAACCACATGTAAACTGACTGAAACACTCACACTGTAGTGTTGTGGTGGAAAGGTTACGCCAGGCAGCCACAGGCAAACCAGGAACCATGAATGCAGCAGAAAATCTCCAGGCTGGGGACAGAAGGCAGGTGCATTTACCGGGAGTCAGAGGCAGGCAGGGTCGGCAACAGGAAAAAAAAATGAAGAAAAGTGCTGGGGAGTCTTGCATGAGTGGCGAAGAACAACCTGGCAAAGAGTGTCTGTGAGGCTGGGGTGTATTTACTGGGATAACTAATGAGGAGGAGCAGCTGTGAGAACAGGTGAGTGCAGTTTGCTGATATGGTGAGAGTGGCTGGTGACAGGGCCCGCAGAAATGAGCAGGTGACAACCAGCAGCCATAAGGAAGAATGCAGGTTAAAGGCACTTGACTTTGTAGACTATGACCACTTTTTTAACAGTTTTGGGTTTTCGCTATTCATTTGTCCCAGTAAGTCAGACACTTGTAGCACCCTGCTAATTTGTTTATAAGGGTTTATTACATTTATTTCAGTTGGTAAAGTGTTCTGATGTGGGCCTATAAATGTTTTGCTGCTGTTAATATTTGTATGGTTAATTTGGCGAATGATACCAAAATGCCCTATGTTTTGAAAGGCCTTTGAACGCCTCAGGTTTCTTTTATTTGAATTCTCATTTGTTTGGGCAGCTGTCAATCATTTTCTCTGTTATTGGGGATTAACCTGTCGGATCGTTAGAGGGGCGGGACTAGCGGGAAAGCGAGGGAAAGGACGAGCTGCGTAGAGAAGCGGAAAGACGTTAAGTCCGAGAAAACTGTCAAATAACTTTATTAAAAAGTAATATTTACCGTTATCAACCGGGAGTTTATGCGAGTGTTTGCTTATTTTGTTAAGAGTGTAACCGAGCGTGTTTTAGAGGGTTGTGAGGGCTCGTTACTGGCGCAAACTGAAGACGACGGTGGGACCGTTGCTAGCGGTTAGCATCGCTAGCTGCTAATCAGCAGATGCTGTGGATGAGGATGAGGGTGGACCTTGGACGTTGCTAGGTGCTGCTGCAGGACCGAGGAGTCGGGACAGGACCAAGCCTCGGGACGGGTCTCTGGTCAAGTCGCTGCCTCTGGGAAGAGGTTTTGCAGGAAATTGCTGGATCGCTTTTCATGTGGTCCGGGTGAGTTTCCTGACCTGCGGCTCCAGCATGCGCGCCATCACAGGTACCAACTGAAACACGACACAAACCCCGGGGTATTACTATTTTGAAGGTTTCTAACGTGTGTGTATTTCTTGGTTATCAGGTGATTCAAAACAAAGGAAAAAGATATGAGCCACAAGGTTTAGACATTAAAACGGTTTATTATTACTAAATCCTTGTTTGAAGGTGTTTTTCAAGCTGATGATGTTTGAGCTATAGTTACGGTTAAAGTAAACTGCATGGGAAAATTAATGCTCAATAACAGTATCGTTACAATTAATAAAATAACCAGGCCTCTCTGCAATTTAGCCAGAGTCATTTTCAATGTGTGTTAATTATTGTAAAACATCCCGAATTATACATTTTAGTAGCTCTCACCACTTCGCTCTCACGCAGTCTGATACTTAAAGGGGTATGAAAATCATAAAACACAGTTGAGTGAGAGGGCTACACACTCATAATAGCTGCTATTAAAAAATGTATATTAGCTCTAAGCACAAAGTGAGGCTGATATCACTAGTTTTGCTGGTATTTAATCATAAACGATTTATTTTTGATGTTTAAGTAGGATCCATCCATCCATCCATGAAGTCAGCATGTTAACTGTTGCTTAAAACTACGAGTAGACTTGAAAAGTTTGCGATTTTGGCGGTCCCCAGTGGTAGCATCAAATAAGACTGAAATATCCCACACGCACATCCACTTTCTCGGTCAACGATCTGACAGAGGGGGAAGAAAGGGCTGAAAGCAATCCATAGTGTTTCCCAATATTCAGCAGGTTGTCAAATTTTTCCCCAAGAGCAAACAAACACACCATTAGAATAATTTTAAACGTGCTATAATCACATTTTAAGGTCTACAGATAGTGGTTTTAAGAGCTGAGCATCTCTAATATGGGCTCCAGGAACAAAACAGATGCAGTCACACATACTGACAATACAGTATGAGCTGTAAAATACAAACTCAAGCAAGGCAGCTGCAGAAATTCACACATGCAGTGTCAGTTTTGGTGCATAAATGTAAGTAGACACAGGCATACAGGGGAAGACACTTGAAGGGTATCCAGTACAGCAGATACTATATGTGTCATGTCAGTTCGTGTTTGGACCAGCTGCTCATTTTTTTTTCGCTTTCACTTCCCCGTTCTCTCCCTCTCTGCGAGCTGTCACCCCTCCTCTACCTGGAGTCATATAAATACACCTGTGGGACAGCTGTAAGGCTGTGCAGGTGTCACAAGGAGGTGGGATAAAGAAAGCTGACAAAAACAAACAAACACACCCACAAGGCTGCGTATATACAGATGATGTTGATAAAAAGGCACAAACATGTGAACTGCCTGCATAATAAATTGTGTCAGCTTGCTTTTCTTCCAGGGCTCAGCTCTCAATTGATGCAAATAAGTTAACCCTAAAGATGTGAGTTGTTGTGCAACCTCTCGTTCACAAGCAACTTCTACAACAACCAAGTCTCTTCTTTTATCAGATTTGCTTATCGTAAACATCTATAAATGCCGGCATAATCTGGCTCCTTCAGGTGCTCAGTGACCTTGTTGTTCCACTCAGAGTTTCTGGCTCAGTAACAAGTGGAGCATCCAGTGGGAATACTAAGGTGCTTTCACCATACTTGCCAACATTGAGACCTAAAAAATAGGAAGGATTTCGAAACCCCTGAAAAATTTGAGATTCAAGGACTTCCTGCATTCTGGTGACATTTAGACAAAGACATGAAAATACCAAAATAATAAGTCTTCCAGGTGGTATTTGTAAGAGTAAACCATGTCAACTTCCTGCCTAAGAAGAGGTCAGAGATCAGAGGATTGTTTCCAAGAAAATACCTCACAATAACCTGTTTCTGAAGGAAAACAATGGCAGCTTCCCTTAAAGCTTCCAGAAAGTACAAAGGAGTTTCCTTGTTCGTTGTACCACACTGACTGCAATTTGTTTTCAGTTCTGGACCTTTTGGCTTCTTCCATTAAGGGCAATAAAAAACCTTTTAAGATGTCAGTGACAGATTAGTCAATTAAGATATAATGTAATACTCCATCTGTACCCATTTTAAGTAATACTGTGATAAACTACTCAATCAACTGCACATTGTTAGATTTTGACTGTATTTGACCTTTGCTTTGGGTCATTACCTTCAATCAATTGCACCCCATTGTTCTTGTTGACATAGACACCAGGTTAAAAACAAAAAACAAACACTAACTGAGGAAAAAAAAAGATTTTAAGATCGTTTAACTGATTTTTAATTATGGCAGTGTGATTGTTCTACTGCTGCAGCAGTGACCCACATAATATGCAGCAAGTGGACAAAATCTAACATCAAACTCTCAAATATTAATTAATCATAATTCTTCCTGATCTTGTCCTAGTTACATAAAACTTGCTGCATTTGTCAACACTTAACCTCCTGTGCGGTTTGTCATTTAAATGACAAGTGGAGCAATCTGATTAAAGCACGCTAATGTGTAATTGTGCTCATTTCCCGAGCAGCATTAGAGAGGATTCTCACAAAGCAGCCACAGTAGTTGACCAATGTCCAAAGTAATTACAGCACTGTTTGGCTCCAGGGAGCTGGATTAACATGAATAATTATTAGGACAGATCAAATGGAATTATTAGGGTCTTACTGGTCATGCTGGCATACTGGTATTAGATGGAGCAGCTATTCTACTCACACGCTGTTGACTGGGTGAAGAAAAAACTCAAATGAAGCTCAACAGCGTGCCAACATTAAAACCACATTATGGTTCATTGTCATATTACCTATAAAATATAAGGAAACCTTCAGCTCCAGCTCTCTACTTTTAACACATTAACAAGAATCTGTGCGTGTGTTCCTATTAATGTGGTTACATAAGGGAGCTGGCAGAGGCTGCAGGTAGATCCTGACACTAGTAAGCTGCTCTGGGACCTGGAGTTGCTCCAAAACAACCAGCGCAAATGTCAGAGTTTCTAGGACACAACATCTGATGTAGAAAGATTTATCTGTCGTCACGTGATCTCTCTATCTCTCACATGCTCAATATGCTTCATTATTGACATAAGCCATTGTTGCAACAGAAACACATGACATACAGTACAGTACTAGAAACAACAGTGTGACAACAGAAACAGACATATAAATACCTGAAACATTTTGTTGCGGCCAAAATGGGATGCTTTGTTGTAGGGCTGTCGCAGTAATCGCAAAAATGAAATATCGCTATATTAAGAAGCCCACCGCGGTGCATGATGGGCCACCGCCATCACCGCACGTGACCTGACCTCACCTCACCTACAAGCAAGCTACCATCCAGGTATTGAGGCGCGGCTGCCGCCGCCTCCTGCCACACAGAGTTGCGGAGCAGCTCACGTCGGTGCCAGCCGACAGCTTGGAGTCGACGAAGCCTTTGCTCGAGTCGGCAAGTACAGCAGAGACAGTGACAGACATAAACGCCTAACAGGCGCTGTTACACAGTATCTGGTTGAGGAGATGGTGCCGTTTTCCACTCTGTTTTGAGGCCTACTGCACCGTGTGCAAGAAGAGGATTCAACTCGGAACAGTGGGAGCGAAGACGTTAGACTCTCATGCCAAATCGTCTAAGCACATGAAGTATGTTCGAGGAAAGGAACAAACTCCTTCCATCACCGCTGGGTTTCCTCCAGCTAACGTAAGCCAGCTAGCAGCTCCTGCAGGCCCTCCTCCTACGACCGCAGCTAACGCTAGAGTCGATCTATGCACGTCTTTCGGATCCACGCCAACGCTGAAAGCCCCAACGTTAAAAGCCCCCCATTAGCTGTCGACAAGGCGGCAGCTAATGGGGGGCTTTCACTTATAAAAATTCTTCCCAAGGTGACACCCCCTCATCCCTTACATACCAACAGATTTCTGTATTTCTTTATTTATTTTATTTAACTAGTAAATCACATTGAGACATCTCTTTTGAGTACTGTGGACATCTTTTGTTTGTTAAATAAATAAACACTCTGAAATTCAAGGATTTCATTCTTCTTTGCCGGTAGGGCTGTGAAATAGGCAGAGAAATAGGTATTAATTTTTGATATGAATGGTCTTAAAAAGGTCTTAAAAAGTCTTAAATTTTACTTGAAGAAACCTGTTGGAATCCTATAGTGAGAGCCCAACTACAGTCTGCAGAGCCATGAAGCCAGAGCACTGGGCCATGCTGCTGCATTGAGCGGTATTAGCTGTTTATTCAATATCTTTTAATATTGAAGATGTTGCATCCAAAGTGCATCAGATTCAACACTGCATTGTTTGGGTCCTCATCAACAAACCCGGTAAGTGTGAAGTGGATTGGGAATAACAGACAGACAGAAAGATTCACAGACAGAGATTCCTTGCTTTATAGTTAGATGATACAAAATAATTCTGTTCCTGCACTTATGCAAATATTTACATAAGAATATATTCAATAGTTGATATTTTGAGTAGGCCTGTGAACAATGGTGCTCTTCTTCTATCTGTGGGCAGCCATGTTTCCCTAATGTTTTCCTTTTATTCAAATCATTTATGTAAATATTTTATTCAACTTGTTCCACAGATGGATGACAGTTTTTATATTTGTTTGTTTTTCCCTCATTATTTGTGTACTACTCATCAATATATATTTGTCCAAGCTGCCAGTGAGCCTCTATCTGTGACAAGTGGGTCATACCTGCCGTTTCCTCTGTTTGAGACTCTTAGTGAGCTGTTGCTTCGACACATTTACACATTTACAGTGGTTTTGTTTTTCTGTCTATTTATGTATATTTTTAACTTACTTTGTCACCTGTATATCTCCATTCAGAATCTGAACACTGTACAGTGTTGATTGTTTTTAGTTTCACTTACTCTGTTCAGATAGAAAAAACAGACAAAAGAAAATGTTGCATATAAACCAGATTCACTGCAGTACACAAAAACTCCTGACATGTTGTTGACTGTACAGTTGGAGGAAGCAGACAAACCGTTTTTACAAACCAAGTTAATATGTTTAAGTTACTGGTAGTGCACTGAACAGGAAACCTGGCTCCTCTCTTCTCTACGCCATGAAAATATGCTGCTGGTCTCGTTCATACATGATGGAAGAAAATGATAAGAAACAACCAGTGTGAGCGACAGTACATTTAGCGATCACACAGCCAACAACACAGGAGGAGATGAAACCCATTCGAAGCCTTTAATGTTGACTACACTCTTCAGGAAACATGGAGAAAGCTACACCTGTCAAAGGTGAGTCCATAAAGTAACTCTCATATTGTGAATGAATGTTTTTCTGTCTTCAAGCTTTTTTTTCATGTTACTATCTTTGTCTCACTTTCTTTCCGTCAGAGCTGAACGTTATACTTGTGGGATCAAACAGCTCCCGGAAATATCTGGTTGGAAACATCATCCTGGGAAAACAGGCATTTGATGTAGATGTAACAGCCTGTTGTGAGAAGGGAGAAGGAGAAGTGTGCGGGCGAAGAGTCACATTGGTCAAAGCTCCCGGGTGGCTGCGAGGATACGACCTCTGTAATACACCTGAACTGTTCAAGACAGAAGCGATTCTCAGCGTCACACCTGGACTGCACGGTTTTATCCTGGTGATTAATGCTGAAATACAGTTCAAGGACATGTACGAGAAGACAACAAAGAAGCACTTGCAACACTTTTTTGGTGACAAGGTGTGGGATCACACAATAGTGGTCTTCAGCCACAGAGGTCAGATAGACCATGAAACCATTGAGGATTACATCAAGAGTGAAGGGGCTCCACTTCAGTCGCTTCTGGAGGCCTGTGGTAACAGATATCACCTCCTCTGTGACGATGGCAGAGACAACAGCGAGAAAGTCAAAGAGCTGTTTGAGAAGATTGACGACATGGTGGCTAAAAACAGTTGTTATGAACCTGACAGAACGCTGATAGAAAATGCTGAGTCGAAGAGGAAGGAAGTGGACAGAAAAGCTGGGGAGCTGCGTCTGCAATCACAACAACAAAGGGAAAAGCTCAGAAATCTCATGACAGGTCAGTTGACTTTGTTTGGTCATTTAAGCGACAGAACTCTGATTTCTGTAGTTGGTTGGTTGGAAACAAATCATTTTTGATCCCGTTTGAATTGGGCCATGAAATACACATATATTTGTCAATTTTAAATGTAATTTTGTAAGTTAAGAAAGTCACAGTTTGTTGTAAAGACAGTAAAATTCTATTTAGTTTTGTGTGAAACAGCTCAGTATACGTCAACAACACTGGCCGTCACCTCGGCAATGAAAAAGTATTCAAAAAGAATGATCACAATAAATCTGGTCATATTGACAACTGTAGTTATGAGAAAGGAGGGTTCGTTAAATCCGAGCGAACTAATATACTGTTTCCTGTATATTTTGTGTAATTTATATAAATTACATACGTTCTGGCTCGACCAAAATTCTGATTGGTCGATTTTTGGTGTGTTAATTACATACTGCTATGGCAGTGCATAACACGCAGCGGGTCCTCTCCATCCCAATGCTGTGTGTTCTGCATATGGCATATTTGACTTCATCAGGAGGAAAGTACCAAGTGCTAATGGGGGTGTTTTCAGAGCACCCCTGTTTCACAGGTAACAGTGTGTCTTCAGAACACCCCCCTTGTTTTCACTATTTTGGATTAGCCTAACCCACTACAGACAAACAGATTGAAGAACATACTAGAAGGCCTAGGTCCGGTGGTTTGTTAAATATTTATTTATTTTTAAGCGTTTCATTTACAGTCATTCCTATTCTACCATGTCAGACATCAGCAGTGTGGCAGCATTTTTTAAAAATAGAAAATGGAAAAAAGTGGAATGCAAAGTTTGCAAACAACAGTTTGTATATCACAGCTCGACTACAAACATGGCATATCACCTAAAAACGGTAAGATGACTTGTCTGCGTTAGGTTGTCTGCAATATTTTAGTCTAATAATCGTTTTGTAACTGCAGGCGCACCCGCCCGCAACGGCAGCATCCCCTAGTTCGTGTCTCAGCAACAAAGCTGAGCTCCTGTGTTCAGTCTCGCTCTGTGCGAGGACACGCGCAGAGCGAAATGATAGTGTCTGTCAGTTATTATAGCATGACAAAAACAATTGTCTAAATATTCCTCAACAGTTCTTGTGCTGACTAGTTGACATAGTATATTTTCGGAAATCATGGGCTATGATATTGTGCAGATGCAAGTGATGTTATTTGTCGCACCTCTTTGACGTGCAAATGTGTCCCGTGTCGGTCCATAGTGGGCATTGCTTCCCATGTCTTTAGGTGTGTCAGTACCACATTTTTTCATGATCACACACACACACACACACACACACACAGACCGACTGTCTCAAAAGATGAAAATTATAACAGAATGACTGAAACTGGGATTCAGTCATCTGTGACTGCACAACAAATGTGGGCTAGGTGTGTAAAGGTGTCCTTGTTTGGACCACACCCATTTTCAAAATCATCCTTCATTTTTTATCTCAGCTACACACCTGTAAAGGTACTCAGAACCCTTTTGTGTCATAGTTCCTGCTACAACAGGTGTCTCCAGGATGATAATTTGCTATGACACACACACACACACACACACACTTACAAGGGTAAAACAAAACCAGCCAACACTGTCGGGTACTCATGGGTCGGAGCGTCAATATGCTGATGGGTGTTACCTGATGTAATGGTAACGGTTTTGTAAGAAATTAAGATGAGCATCAAAACTACAAAAATAATATCCATGTAGTTATAATATTAATTGTCCTTTAAAAGTACCAGACTTTTAACAGCTGTGTTTTTCTGCAGAACCAACACTCAACCTGAGAATCTTGATGGTCGGGTGGGTGTTCTCCGGGAAGAGTGCGTCTGGGAACAATATTTTGAAAGCTGACATGTTTCAGGCTGGTGACAAAACAGAGAAAGCCTTAAAGCAAAGTGGCGAAGTGGCTGGAAGGAAGGTCGTCATCGTGGACACTCCTGGATGGTGGAAATTCTTCCCAGCGACGTTTACCCCTTTGCCTTTGAAGGCTGAGATTGTAAAAGGGGTCTCTCTGTGCTCTCCACCGCCAAATGTCATTTTGCTGGTCTTGCCACTTGACACATCGTTCACTGATGACCAAAGAAGAGTCACAGTGGACAACATGAGGCTGCTTGGACAGAGAGTGTGGAGACATGTTATGGTGCTGTTTACATCCAGGGACAAGTTGGGGGACAAAACTATTGAGCAACACATTGAAAGTGAAGGAAAGCCTCTCCGATGGCTTATTGAGAAATGTGGTAATCGATATCACGTCTTTAACAATATTTGCACAGATGATGATCAGGTTACAGAGCTGCTGGAGAAGATGGAGGAGATGGTGGCAGAAAACAGTTTCTTTTACCTCAATGCCTACCCTGATGGAGATTATGCAAAACATCAAGATGACAGAAGTGACATCGAGATCAAAGATGAGAACACAACCAAGAAGATCACAGAACAACTCACCATCGAATGGGATCGCAAGAACTGGGAAAAACAGCACTGTGAAGGAAGCAAGGGCTTACCACCAACGAGTAAGTTTCCACAGCCACGAACAGATGCTGTATTTTTTAAACACACCATGATTACAGTAGAACAGAATAAGTTTTATTGTCCCACCTGGATCAACATCACACCAATACAGTGTATTTGCAGAATTTGATATAATTAAGATTTACCAGCATGGGGATAATAATGTTTGTTTATTATTTTAGTTGGTTTCCTTATACTGTATATCTTTCTGTTTACCAAAGGCATTCTGATCATAATTATGCTTTAGGTTTGCAGCATGCATACTGTGTCTGAAATAACTTTTTACAATATACTATATTCACTCAGGCTGGCCCCTTAAAATCAATGGTTATTGAGTATTACATTTTTTTTAACTAGTGAGTGAAGCTATGCTGAGCTGTCAGGGCTCAGAAGGAGAAGAAGAGCAAATGGAGCATGAAGACGACCAGTTCAAGAGCTGCTTTGGTCCTGAACAAGACAGTGAAAATGTTGCAGGATCTGGACCTCTGAACATATTGAGTGAACTGCTGGAGAGAGAGTGGAGCAGAAGAGAGGTGGCCATGGAGCAGGCTTCCTGGAGACAGTTCTACAATCCTGTAGCAGGTGAATAAATCAGATTAACTTTGTGCAAGTAACTTCTGTCTTGTTTAGTTTTGTATTGCTTTATCATTCTTATTCTTTTTTATTCCCATCATAGCCCCCTCTGAGCCAGATAGTGATCAGCTGCTGACATCAAGAGAAAAAGTGAGAAGTTGGCTCAAACGTTCAACATCTGAGTATGGGACAGCCTCTAACACCAGCGACCAGATGAAGGAAGATAGTATCTGTTTTGGCCAAGAGCCTAGCCCACAACCAGGCAGAATGGGAGCCCAAGAGGAGGATGAAATCTTCAAAAAGAAATAATTGATTCGCGGCCCGTCTGCAGCAGGGCCTTTCTGTTAGGAGTTTGCATGTTCTCCCTGTGCCTGCGTGGGTTAGCTTCAGGTACTCCGCCTTCATCCCACAGGCCTAAGACATGCAAGTTAAGTTAATCGGTTTTGGGACAAGGATATTATAGAAAAAACATTGATGTTATCACTGCTACCTGAAAGAAACATTTGGGTTTCCTCATTTTGAGGATGTAGATTTGATTCATTCCAATTCAATTTTTTAGAAAAAACATTTTGAGAGTCATCAGCATAAGGTTACAATGGTGTGTTGATCTTCACTGTAACTCATGACTACAACTGAAGCAGTAGACTCTAACATCCTTGAATTAAAAAAAACAACAAAAAACAGTATTTGTCTTAAGTTGAAATATGGTTCAGTCTGCTAACAATGAAACAAAATAAAAAAGGACCAAAAAAAAAAACAGGAGTGTTTATATCTATCTTGTAAATCTGTGATGCAGTATTGCATGTTGGTGGTGGTGGAGATGTATAATGTGAGTGCAAATAAAAACAATCAATGAATAAGCAAGTATAAAAAATATAAATAAATAGATGCACATAATCCAAAATATAAATGTGAAAAATATAACAAGGTCAGTAGTTAATATCATCAGTTGCTCATATCTCAATTTGGTTCTTGGTGATGTCTGTGCAATCTGCTGTGTACACCTTTTTAAAGATGCATCCTACAAGTATTATACCATCTTATCATTTTATGGTTTTAATGTTTATCATTACTTATTTTAATTTATGTTTTATCATATTTGTTTTCTTTTTATCTATATTTAATATAGTTTGAAAATCTATTTTTATATTTTATTGTTATTATTATCAACTTATACATTTATTTTATTTTTTTTATTGCTCGTATCCATCTTGTTTTCTTTATCTTTTATTATCTAAACTACTCCTTTTATTTCAATTGGTGTGCATTAGTCTCTAAATCCATTTTTGTTTCCTTAATGTTTTAAAATCACTCGTAAGCACTTCTTGCATTATGATTTGTTTGAAAGGTGATATATTATTAACAATTAATTGATTGATGAAATTAAAGTCTAACCTTGGAATTCTGTTATTATAGAAATAAAGCTGGATCAACCTTTTAAATTTTTTGTAGTGTTTTCCTCCTTCTAAAACACTTTATTTGAAGGGTTGTGCTTAACACTGACATGACACAACATAACCATGACATTGTGAACCATATCAGCTTCCTGCCCTGGATGGATACCAGGGTAAGAAGAGGTCAGAGATCACGGGACTCTTTGCCCAATCGCCAAAATACCTACTACTCAACTAACTACTCAATCAACTGCACATTGTTAGATTTTGACCTTTGCTTTGGGTCATTATCTTTAATCAGTTACACCCCATTGTTCTTGTTGACATAGATGCCAGGTTAAAAACAAAAAACAAAGACTAACTGAGAAAAAAAAAAAAAGATTTTAACATAGTTTAACTGATTTTTGTTATGGCAGTATGATTGTTCTACTGCTGCACCAGTGACCCACATAATGTGCAGCAAGTGGACAAAATCAAATATCCAACATCAAACTCTTACATTCAGGAGACTTTTTTGGGGGATTGATTTCATAAAAAAAAGCCAAATAGAGTAAAGGATTTTTAAAATATTTTTAAAGGCTAAGATAGCGTTTAACTGATTTCCTGAATAATATTAATTAATAGCAATTCTTCCTGATCTTGTCTTAATTACATAAAACTTAGTGTATTTGTCAACACTTCCTATTAATGTGGTTACAAAAGGGAGCTGGCAGAGGCTGAATCTGACACTAGTCAGCATCAGCAACCAGCATCAACAACATATCAGCACAAATGTCAGAGTTTCTAGGACACGACATCTGATGCAGAAAGATTTATCTGTCGTCACGTGATCTCTCCTGTCTCTCACAAGCTCAAATATGCTTCATTACTGAGATAAGCCATTGTTGCAGCAGAAATAGGTGACATACCATAAACAACCATGTGACAACAGAAACAAAAACATCACACAAACATTGATTAACCCAACAAGTCCATCTAAACATGCTGTTCACAAGGGACTGATTGGTTGATCCTTGGTATTGCTGCTGAAAGCTCAAACATGACACCTGTAACTGTGCTTTCTTGAGTATTGAGTAATACACCTGCCATCACATGGTTGTGTCGAGTGTAGTGTGTGAGGAGTGTACAGATCCAGTTTTAAGCCTCCAAATCGTCATCAACAAACCTGCCAATTGCGAAGGACTTACTGACATTGATTGACAGACACATGTATAAACACCTGGCAAAATACCCAGTCGCTTCTGTGTTAGGTCTGTCGTGGCAACTAAAAATCAGTCGCTTGTCTAGTGCAGATGAGAGTTGGTCAAAACACCAAGTTTGACACAATATTTATTTTCTAGAAGTTCTTTATTGCTTACAAGCAAGAGTCACTCATTAGCAGCGCATAGATGATGACTAAAGGAAGGCAGTCTCCCCTTATCCTTTATAATAACAGAAACCAACACACACAATTGTAGCATAGTCTCAAGGTTACATATGATCTCACTCAAAACACTACTCCAATCATCTCCACATCCACCTCATGATACACATAAAACCTCCTATACACTTCAACCATTGTTGTGTGTTTGTGTTGTTGTTGTTGTCATGTCTGAAAACAACACAGACAAGATTTCACTTTACATAATATTACATCTACAATTGTTAGGTTTCATATGCAAGAACAACATATCAAAATAATAAGGGACATTAGAGAATTTCCCTCACAGGTCCTTCTATAAAAGGTGTCCTTTTCACCTGAGAATGACACACATCTTTCTTCAGAATCCCTTCAGGGTTTGTCTACATTAGTGTTGCTTTACTTGTCCACCTTAATGCATAAACGCTGGCTTGCCTCTCCTTTCTGTTTCTCTACCAGCAACGTTCTCTGCTTTTTACAAAGTCATCCCAGAAAACACACCTCGTGTTTGTTTGTTTTTTTTACCTGCGATTCCGTTGTCATAACAGCAGGTGAGCAGTCTGGGAGGAGGCTTATTACTTGAAGCCAATCAAAACCAATGTGCACTGTACGACATTGCAACAACCAGGTGCAGTTACAAGTTGGTACAAAACAAAGGCAAAAAGAAGCCGACATTAACAGGAGAGGATGCAGGACAATCAGTGAAATTACAGAAGGGATAAAATACCAGACCATTCAAGTAAAATATATGTGTGCGACACACTGGCGTCAAGGAATTGAAAGAATCGTAGTAAGCCGTTGTTCCACCACAACATTTGTACATTTGCATTTGTTTTGTTTCAAACAAAGGAAAATGCTGCAAATAAACAGGTGTAAGTGGGCATTAGCCCCATCAAACATAGTTTAATGTTAAATTTGTGACATCGAGTATATCACTGTAGTAAACCACATGCCTGCAATGTTGTTACTGGTAGTGCACTGAACAGGAAACCTGGCTCCTCTCGTCTCTACGCCATGAAAATATGCTACTGGTCTCGTTTATACATGATGGAAGAAAATGATAAGAAAACAACCAAAGTGTGAGCGACAGTACATTTAGCGATCACACAGGAACAGATTAAACCCATCTGAAGCTTTTAATGTTGACTACACTCTTCAGGAAACATGGAGAAAGCTACACCTGTCAAAGGTGAGTCCATAAAGTAACTCTCATATTGTGAATGAATGTTTTTTCTGTCTTCAAGCATTTTTTTCATGTTACTATCTTTGTCTCATTTTCTTTCCGTCAGAGCTGAACGTTATACTTGTGGGATCAAACAGCTCCCGGAAATATCTGGTTGGAAACATCATCCTGGGAAAACAGGCATTTGATGTAGATGTAACAGCCAGTTGTGAGAAGGGAGAAGGAGAAGTGTGCGGGCGAAGAGTCACATTGGTCAAAGCTCCCGGGTGGCTGCGAGGATACGACCTCTGTTATTCACCTGAACTGTTCAAGACAGAAGCGATTCTCGGCGTCACGCCTGGACTGCACGGTTTTATCCTAGTGATTAATGCTGAAATACCGTTCAAGGATGTGTACGAGAAGACAACAAAGAAGCACTTGCAACACTTTTTTGGTGACAAGGTGTGGGATCACACGTTAGTGGTCTTCACCCACAGAGGTCAGATAGACCATGAAACCATTGAGGATTACATCAAGAGTGAAGGGGCTCCACTTCAGTCGCTTCTGGAGGCCTGTGGTAACAGATACCACCTCCTCTGTGACGATGGCACAGACAACAGCGAGAAAGTCAAAGAGCTGTTTGAGAAGATCGACGACATGGTGGCTAAAAACAGTTGTTATGAACCTGACAGAACGCTGATAGAAAATGCTGAGTCGAAGAGGAAGGAAGTGGACAGAAAAGCTGAGGAGCTGCGTCTGCAATCACAACAACAGAGGGAAAAGCTCAGAAATCTCATGACAGGTCAGTTGACTTTGTTTGGTCATTTAAGGGACTGTGATTTCTGTAGTTTTAAACATGATTCCTACTGCCGTCTGGAACATTGCAAATAAGACTCAAAGGACTAGCTATAAACACCAGCTGTCAGATGATCAGACTGGGTTTAATAAACCCCTAGGTTAGCCCACATTTGTTTTAAGGTGCAGATCACTATACTCTAGGTCCAATCACATACCCATACACTCTAGTGCAGAAGGTATTGTTATCACCATGTGGCTGGCTATAATGTAATAATGACCAGAATAAATACAAGACTTTTAACAGCTGTGTTTTTCTGCAGAACCAACACCCAACCTGAGAATCTTGATGGTCGGTTGGGTGTTCTCCGGGAAGAGTGCGTCTGGGAACACCATTTTGAAAGCTGACATGTTTCAGGCTGGTGACAAAACAGAGAAAGCTTTAAAGCAAAGTGGCGAGGTGGCTGGAAGGGAGGTCGTCATCGTGGACACTCCTGGATGGTGGAAATTCTTCCCAGCGATGTTTACCCCTTTGCATTTGAGGGATGAGATTTTAGAAGGGGTGTCTCTCTGCTCTCCATCACCAAATGTCATTTTGCTGGGAGTACCGGTTGACTCATCATTCACAGATGACCAAAGACGAGTCACAGAGGACAACATGAGGCTATTTGGACAGAGAGTGTGGAGACATGTTATTGTGCTGTTTACGTTCGGGGACGCTCTGGGGGACAAAACTATTGAGCAACACATTGAAAGTGAAGGAAAGCCTCTCCGATGGCTCATTGAGAAATGTGGGAATCGATATCACGTCCTTAACAATATGAGCACAGATGATGATCAGGCTACAGAGCTGCTGGAGAAGATGGAGGAGATGGTGGCAGGAAACAGCTCCTTTTACCACAGTGCCTACCCTGATGCAGATGATCCACAACATCAAGAAGACAGAAGTGACATATTAACCAAAATCAAAGATGAGAACACAACCAAGAAGATCACAGAACAACTTACCATCGAATGGGATCGCAAGAACTGGGAAAAACACCACTGTGAAGGAAGCATGAGAATACCACCAATGTGTAAGTATCCACAGACATGAACAGAAAAATAATTTTAAACATACCATGATTACATTAGAAAAGAAAAAACTTGATTATCCCACTGGGATCATAAGCGTCACACAAGTTCATTTGCCAAATTTTATATGATTAAAATCTCCCAGCATGGAGATATTTTACGGTCACAAAGGATCCTCATGAATCCTGTTGCACAGCAGAGACTTCTAATCATTATGATGTGTTTTAAGTATGCAGCATGGCTATATGCTTGTTTTGTCTAGTATAACTTAACTATGACCAGTAGACACACTTCATTCATTTCTCTGATAGTGTGTCTTCACAGATGACGAATCTTACAGGTAAACCATGACACAGATGTAGCTGTTAAAGGGGTTTAGTGCGGTGCAGATGCTCATCAGAAGCACTGGTAATTGAGCAGCGACCATTCATAAATATTTCTAATAAAAGCAGGTGAGGATTATTAAAGAAAAAAGCAGCCTTAATGATGTGTCAGAATGGGGTTTGGTTTAACAGTTGAACCACTCGAAAGACCACCATTGGAAATCGTCTGTTTGTGCGATTTTAAAATTAGTTTTATCCTTTGTAGAACTAACCTGATGACTGTATTTCCTAACCAGTGAGTGATGCTAAGCAGAGCTCTCAGGGTTCAGAAAGAGAAGAACAAAAGGAGCATGAAGACGACCAGTTTGAGAGCTTCTTTGGTCCTAAAGTAGACAGCGAAGACAATGCTGGATCTGGACCTCTGAACTGCTTGAGGAGACTGCTTGAGACAGAGTGGCGCAGAAGAGAGGTGTGCATGGAGCAGGCTTCCTGGAGACAGTTCTACAATCCTGCCGTAGGTGAATAAATAAATTACCTTTGTGCAAGTAGCTTCTGTCTTGTTCAGTTTTGTATTGCTTTAACATTCTTATTCTTTTTTTTTATTCCTATCATAGCCCCCTCTGAGCCAGATAGTGATCGGCTGCTGACATCAAGAGAAAAAGTAAGACGGTGGCTGAAAACCCAACCTACATCTGAGTATGGTACAGCCCCTAACCTTAGCGACCAGTCGAAGGAAGACATTATGTGTTTTGGTCAAGCGAGCTCACAACCAGGCGGAGGGCGGCGCCGAAAGAGGAAGAAGAAATTGTTTAAAATGAAATAATGAAGTTAAGTGAAATTAATTTCCCAGTCCCTCTACACTTTTATGAGTCTATCACTCCCATCCAATGCACACATCAGATTGTTAAATATAAAGTGCTTACTCTGATCTTAACTGAGATACAGACAGACTCTTCTGGGGACCAACACTCGCCGGCATATCAAAACATTAAAAATACAGGTATGCTTATTATATATGAAGATGAACAGAAGTGGATGATGTAAGCAGAACAGATGTTTTGCACTTATGCAGTGGGTCCATCTGTCTGTCAGTGTTTGTCTCAGACTGGGCGTTGCTGACCTAGGTTCTGCTCATCAGCCAGACTCCTCTCACCTGGTTTATTGCCCAGCAATTTGGTGAAATGCATCCAAACTACAACTAAATAAAATTCAGCTCACTCAAAATAGGGCTGCAAGACTTGCTCTACGTCGCTCACTTAGGCACAGTGTTGAAAAATGCACAATGAATTGTCATGGATGAGAGTTCATGAGAGACTTGCTTGTAGCCTAATTTTATTTTTGAAAAACATTTATACATCAACTTAGCCTTCTTGTCTCTACTCTCAGCTGGTGCGTGCTAGTGACAGTCACAACCGTGGAACTAGACGAGCCTTAAGAGGTGATTTTACCCTGCCTATAGCTAGATCAGATGCTTTAAAAAGAACAGTTATGTACAGGGCAATTACATGCTGGAACAGACTCCCACAGCATCTAGTCTCAATCACAAGTAGAGCTGGTTTTCGGAAAAGACTAAAAGAAAGTGTTGCACAGAAAGAATTTTTTGGACTGCATTTAATATTTAGATTTCTTTTTTTCTTCCTTTTCTTTTTCCTACTAGGTTATGGGCCTTTATACATTTGCCTCATTTATTTACTTTATTTTCTTTTTCTATTATACTGTCATTTATTTTATTTTATTTGTTGTAGTTATTGTTTGCTACAGAATAGAGAATTGTCTTGAATGTTTTACATATTTTAACATGTATGTAATATTTGTATACATGTATGTAATATTTGTATATTGCATATGTGTGTATATGTTTTCGGATTGAGCATATATATATATATATTACATTTTGTATTGTGATGTAGGACCCAGGAAGAATAGTCGCTGCTGAGGCAGTGACTAATGGGGATCCATAATAATAAACTAAACTAAACCTGCTGACCACCCTAGTAAAACATATGTGTGGGAAACACTGACATCAAACAATTGAAAGAGTCATTGTAAGCTGTTTTTCCACCACAGCACTTTCACATTTGCATTTGTTTTGTTTGTTTGCTCATTTATTTAGATTTTTACTTTATCATCTGTCTGTATATCTCTAATCAGTAAATGAACACTGTACATTTTTGCTTGTTTTTTGTTTCACTCCCTTCGTCTGGTTGCTTCTAACACCAGCAACCAGACGAAGGGAGATAGTATCTGTTTTGGCCAAGAGCCTAGCTCACGACCAGGCAGAACAGTGGGTGCCCGTTCTGCCTGGTTGTGAGCTAGGCTAGAGGAGGAAGACATCTTGATAAAGAAATAATGTGTGTATAGAAAAGTACAGAAAATATAAATAAATAGATGCACATAAACCAAAATATACACGTGAAAAAAATAACAAGGTCAGTAGTTAATACCATCGATAGCTCATATCTCAGTTTGTTTCTTGGTGATGTATATGTCTGTGCAATATACTGATTTAAAGATGCATTCTACAATCATTATAACCAGCTTATAATTTTATGGTTTTAATGTTTATTATTACTTATTTTAATTAATGTTTTTTATCATAAAATATTTGTTTTCTCTGTTATCTATATTAATTATAGTTTAAAAATCTATTTTTACATTTTATTATTATTATTATTATTATTATCAACTTATACATTTATTTTATTATTATTTATCCATCTTATTTTCTTTATCTTTTATTTATTACTTTTTTTAGCTACTCATTTTATTTCAATTGGTGTGCATTAGTCTCTAAATCCATTTTTTGTTCCTTAATGTTTTAAAATCACTTGTAAGCACTTTTTGCATTTTGATTTGTTTGAAAGGTGATATATTATTAACGATTAATTGATTGATGAAATTAAAGTCCAACCTTGGAATTCTGTTATTATATAAATAAAGATGGATCAACCTTTTAATTTTTGTAGTGTTTTCCTCCTTCTTAAGCACTTTGTTTGAAGGGTTGTGTATAACACTGACACGACACAATGTAACCATGACATCGTGAACCATGTCAACTTCCTGCCCTGGATGGATACCAGGGTAAGAAGAGGTCAGAGATCACAGGACTCTTTGCCCAATCGCCAAAATACCTCACAATAACCTGTTTCAGATGGAAAACAATAGCAGCTTCCCTTAAAGGTTCCAGAAAGTACAAAGGAGTTTCTTGTTTGTTGTACCACATTGAATATAATTTGTTTTCAGTTCTGGACCTTTGGCCTCTTCCATGAAGGGCAATAAAAATCTGTTAAGACATCAGTGACAGATTAGTCAATTAAGATATAACGTAATACTCCATCTGTACCTATTTTAAGTAATACTGTGTTAAACTACTCAGTCAACTGCACATTGTTAGATTTTGACTGTATTTGACCTTTGCTTTTGGTCATTGAGTCACCTGGTCAGCATCAGCAATCAGTATCAAAAAACACTTCTAGGACACGACATCTGATGCAGAAAGATTTATCCGTTGTCACGTGATCTCTCTGTCTCTCACAAGTTCAAATATGCTTCATTACTGAGATAAGTTGCAGCAGAAATACGTGACATACCATAAACAACCATGTGACAACAGAAACAAAAACACCACACAAATATTGATTAACCCTGAGTACTACGGTACTGTGGACATGTTGTTACTGGTAGTGCACTGAAACCTGACTCCTCTCTTCTCTACGCCATGAAAATATGCTGCTGGTCTCGTTCATACATGATGGAAGAAAATGATAAGAAAACAACCAAAGTGTGAGCGACAGTACATTTAGCGATCACACAGCCAACAACACAGGAGGAGATGAAACCCATTCGAGGCCTTTAACGTTGACTACACTCTTCAGGAAACATGGAGAAAGCTACACCTGTCAAAGGTGAGTCCATAAAGTAAGTTTTTTCTGTCTTCAAGCTTTTTTTTCATGTTACTATCTTTGTCTCATTTTCTTTCCATCAGAGCTGAATGTTTTACTCGTGGGATCAAACAGCTCCCGGAAATATTTGGTTGGAAACATCATCCTGGGAAAACAAGCATTCGATGTAGATGTAACAGCCTGTTGTGAGAAGGGAGAAGGAGAAGTTTGCGGGCGAAGAGTCACATTGGTCAAAGCTCCCGGGTGGCTGCGAGGATACGACGTCTGTAATACACCCGAACTGTCCAAGACAGAAGCGATTCTCAGCGTCACACCTGGACTGCACGGTTTTATCCTGGTGATCAATGCTGAAATACCGTTCAAGGATGTGTACGAGAAGACAACAAAGAAGCACTTGCAACACTTTTTTGGTGACAAGGTGTGGGATCACACAATAGTGGTCTTCAGCCACAGAGGTCAGATAGACCATGAAACCATTGAGGATTACATCAAGAGTGAAGGGGCTCCAATTCAGTCGCTTCTGGAGGCCTGTGGTAACAGATACCACCTCCTCTGTGACGATGGCACTGACAACAGCGAGAACGTCAAAGAGCTGTTTGAGAAGATTGACGACATGGTGGTTAAAAACAGTTGTTATGAACCTGACAGAACGCTGATAGAAAATGCTGAGTCGAAGAGGAAGGAAGTGGACAAAAAAGCTGAGGAGCTGCGTCTGCAATCACAACAACAGAGGGAAAAGCTCAGAAATCTCATGACAGGTCAGTTGACTTTGTTTGGTCATTTAAGCAACAGAACTCTGATTTCTGTAGTTGGTCTGTAGTTGGTTGGTAAAACAAGTCATTTTTGATCCCGTTTGAGTTGGGCCATGAGCAACACGTTTGTCAATTTTAAAAGTTATTTTGCAAGTCAAGAAAGTCACAGTTTGTTGTAAGGACAGTACATTTCTATTTAGTTTTGTGTGAAACAACTCAGTATACGTCAACAACACTGACATGGCCGTCACCTCGGCAATGAAAAAGTATTCAAAAAGAATGAAAATCACAATAAATCTGGTCATATGTTATGTGAATGGAGGGTTTGTTAAATCCGAGCTAATATACTAATAATAAATATAATAAATAATAAATATACTTATAATAACTAACTTTCATGTATATTTTTTGTGTAATTTATATAATTTACATACAGTATATTCTATATAGTTCAGTTGTATCAGACATTCTATCAGTGTTGTTTTTATAACTTTTGATAACTGCTTTTAACTCTGGTTTTAACTTATTTTTCTTATTTGGTTGTTGTTATAGCACTTTGAGATTTTTTGTTAAATATAAAGTGCGTTCCAAATAAAATGTATTATTATTTGTAAACTGTGACTTTGTTGTTCTGTTCTGTATACGAAACATCTTCTGTCCGGCCTGGGAGAGGGATCCCTCCTCTGAGCTATATAAATAAAACTGATTTGATTTTAATTGATTTAATTTAATATGTGTGACCGGCTGTACAAGGTTTCAGTTAGGGTTTTGATGAGCATTAAACAACATGACAATTTGATGACAAACCGCGACTTTCTTGAGTTTAAAAAATATCTTTTAAATTGACAAACCCATGTGTGATCCCCCTTCACAACGCAAGGATTAAAAACATTATTTTTCGCTCCTCTTTGACCTACAAATGTATTCCAAAAATAGGTCCCATGTCGGTCCATAGTGGGCATTGCTTCCCATGTCTTTAGGTGTGTCAGCACCACATTTTTCCATGATAACACACAGGCACACACACTCATGCACACACACATAGACAGACTGTCTCAAAAGGTGAAAACAATAACAGAATGACTGAAACTGGGATTCAGTCATCCATGACTGCACAACAAATGTGGGCTAGGTGTGTAAAGGTGTCCAACAGATGTCTCCAAGATAAAATTTTGATGATGATGATGATGACACACACACACACACACTTACAAGGGTAAAACTAAACCAGCGGACACTGTCACGGCTGGCTCTAATTTAATAATGACTGCCAGGTACTCATGGGTTGGATTGTCAATATGCTGGTGGGTGTTACCTGGTGTAATGGTAACGGTTTTGTAAGAAATTAAGATGAGCACCAAAACTACAAAAATAACATCAAAATAGTTACAATAAGAATTGTCCTTTAAAAGTACGAGACTTTTAACAGCTGTGTTTTTCTGCAGAACCAACATCCATCCTGAGAATCTTGATGGTCGGTTGGGTGTTCTCCGGGAAGAGCGCATCTGGGAACTCTATTTTGAAAGCTGACATGTTTCAGGCTGGTGACAAAACAGAGAAAGCTTCAAAGCAAAGCGGCGAAGTAGCTGGAAGGGAGGTCGTCATCGTGGACACTCCTGGATGGTGGAAATTCTTCCCAGCACTGTTTACCCCTTTGCCCTTGAGGGATGAGATTGTAGAAGGGGTCTCTCTGTGCTCTCCATCACCAAATGTAATTTTGCTGGGAGTGCCAGTTGACACATCGTTCACCGATGACCAAAGAAGAGTCACAGAGGACAACATGAGGCTGCTCGGACAGAGAGTGTGGAGACATGTTATTGTGCTGTTTACATTCGGGGACGCTCTGGGGGACAAAACTATTGAGCAACATATTGAAAGTGAAGGAAAGCCTCTCCGATGGCTCATTGAGAAATGTGGGAATCGATATCACGTCTTTAACAATATGAGCACAGATGATGATCAGGCTACAGAGCTTCTGGAGAAGATGGAGGAGATGGTGGCAGGAAATTACTCCTTTTACCTCAGTGCCTACCCTGATGCAGATGATCCACAACATCAAGAAGACAGAAGTGACATATTAACCGAAATCAAAGATGAGAACACAACCAAGAAGATCACAGAACAACTTACCATCGAATGGGATCGCAAGAACTGGGAAAAACACCATTCTGAAGGAAGCATGAGAATACCACCAATGAGTAAGTTTCTACAGACATAAACGGAAAGATCATTTTAAACACCATAAATACAATAGAACAGAATCAACTGGATTGTCACTCTTGGATCATAAAAATCACACAAAGGTTTATATTTTACTGTGATTTGCTCATTATATTAATTGCACAAAGGATTCCTTATGAATCCTTTTGTATACCAGAAACTTCAAATCATCTGCTTTAAGTATGAAGCATGGCTATGCAGTGGGCTTGTCTTGTATAACTAAACTATGACTAGTACACACACTTTTGTGTCATCACAGAGGACGAACAAAGAATCTTAGGGGTAAACCCTGTTACTAATGTAGTAGCTGTTATAGGGTTTTAGTGTGGTGCAGGTGCTCATCAGGGGTGCTGGTAATTGGGCGGCTGCACATGTAGGTGAGGGTTATTGCAGAAAACAAACAGCAGTTATAAGGTTGATTATTCAGAGCCCTGGTGTTGTGCATGGTGACGCACTGGGAAACCTGAATTGAAGTAATGTTGGAAGTTAGATCTGTGTTTTTCTTGCTGTCACAATTCAAACTGTCTGGTCATCAGGTGTATTAAAGAGAAACTAGTTGAAATGTTTGACTGTTTCTGTTATGTATGATTTATGACATTTATGAGGTTCAGGTCAATGGAGTTGAAGAAGTGTTTTACATGGCATTTCCCTCTACCTTTGGTGGTTCTCAATTTTTTTCTGGCATGCCCTTCAAAAATGTCCAGGCCCCCACTACATAATTTTTCATCAATCATCAGCAATAATTGGTGACATAAGGCCCAATCCCAACACACCCCCTACCTCTACCAGTTAGTTCTTGCCTTGGGGTAGGGTGTCCTGACTCTAGTTGGGATAGAGGGGGAGGTTGAAGTGTTTCCCCCAAATTCCGCAAGATCCGTGTTTGGTCCATGTCGGATCCGCCACGGCAGCAGAGCTCATAGGTTTCACTCTAGTCTATGTGTGTACTTCCACTGGCTCCGCTCCGAATTCAGCACAGAGCAAACAGGAAGTCACACACCGAAACAACAACGTAACATCTGGTTCTTTTTCAGAATAAAACACTAAGTGTTGACCCCAGCACAAAAATCTAGAAAATGAGACAAATCCAAGCACTTCTTCTAATCCTTCGGTTGGGAACACCACGTTTGTTGTTGTGTTTACAACACATATATGTATAATTGCGATCGCGCGTGATTCTGTAATCACCGCGGGAACTCCTCGTCTGCCACACCAGCTGTCCAGCAGTGCTGCACCATGCTGCACTCAAAACAGAGCCGGTGGGTGTCGATGGACGAGGGAGCACAGAGCAAAATCACAGCCGAACCGTTCCTGGGTTAGGGCTACATGGCCCTCCAAATAGAGGCTTTTCAGAGGCACACTTCACACTATGGGTTATGGGAACTCTCTGTCGTTTCAGTGTATTACGGCCCTTTTCTTTGTAAGAAGCATGAAATAATCCACTTTGCTGATGTCTCAGCAGCGAACTAGCTAACTTTCTAACGTTACATTGTTATTGCTGATTTGTGCATGACAGTCCCCCATTTTCATGTATGTCAATGGGGTTAGACTTGGAAATGGGATTGGGCCGAACTATGGTAATAAAAAGGGATCCTAAATGAATTTTAGTAAATTAAGGTCAGTATGATGGCATCAGCAACCTCCTCTGTGTTTGTTTCTTTTAAATCACATCCATTCAACTTAATTTCAGCCACCATGTTTGAGAGACACTAGAATATAAAGACAACAAACATAACTGTAGAACTAACCTGATTACTGTATTTCCTCACCAGTAAGTGATGCTAAGCAGAGCTCTCACGGTTCAGAAAGAGAAGAAGAGCAACTGGAGCATGACGACGGCCAGTTCAAGAGCTTCTTTGGTCTTGAAGTAGACAGTGAAGATAATGCAGGATCTGGACCTCTGAACATATTGAGGGAACTGATTGAGAGAGAGTGGAGCAGAAGAGAGGTGGCCATGGAGCAGGCTTCCTGGAGACAGTTCTACAATCCTGCAGCAGGTGAATAAATCAAATACCTTTGTGCAAGTAACTTCTGTCTTGTTCAGTTTTGTATTTCTTTAACATTCTTATTCTTTTTTTTTTCTATCGTAGCCCCCTCTGAGCCAGATAGTCATCACCTGCTGAAATCAAGAGAAACTGTAAGACAGTGGCTGAAAACCCAACCTACATCTGGGTATGATTCAGCCCCTAACCTCAGCGATGACTCGAAGAAAGGCGGTATCTATTTTGGTCAAGTGAGCTCGCAACCAGGTGGAAGGCGGCGCCGAAGGAGGAGGAGGAAGAAATTGTTTAAAATGAAGTAATGAACTTGAGTGAAATGAACTCCACAGTCCCTCTCTACACTTTTATGAGTCTATCACTGCCATCCAATGCACACATCAGATTGTTAAATATAAAGTGCCTACTCTGATCTAAACTGAGATAAGCCTACAGACAGACTGTAGAGGGACACTCTCCTGGGGACCGATGCTCGCCGGCATACCAAAACATTAAAAGTACAGTTATATGCTTATTATATGAGGCTGAACAGAAGTGGATGATGCAAGCAGAGCAGATGTTTTGCACTTATGCAGTGGGTCACAAAGTCCAAAACTGTGAACCAAAAATGTTGATTATAATCAGTCTGAACTGAACTCTGAGGTAGCTTTTGTGTAGTGTGAACTTGTACAACACTGGTGATGGTTGATATTACCCTGAGGTGTCAGTTGTCCCTTCATGACCTCTGCTTTGCACATTGAGCCTTCTGTAGAGAGCAGCTTTTTAAATGCTGTGGCGACAACTGGGATTATAATCTAATCACTGCTACCAGGAAGAAATATTTTCATCATCAGATAATTTGAAGATGCAAGACAAGACAAGACATTTTGAGAACCATCATCATCAGTCTGTTACAGTGTTGTGTTATTGTTGCGACAATTAAAATATTAACGTGACTCACATCTCTAAGAAAGGTTTGTCCTTCACTTGAGATATGGTTCAGTTTGTGCTGTTCATTGTCGCATCGCGCTGGCTTTAAATCAGTCCTTAACAAAATATTCAAAGTATTGCAATATTTCTCTTCTTGCTTTTAATTGTTTTTCTTCAACTGTTTTGTTGTAATTGTTTTTCTTTGTTTTTTTATGGGATGAGCAAGTACTCGACTGAAACGAATAACCAGAACAGATATGTTCATTTTACGAGTACAAGTGAAAATGTAAAAATGTGACAATAGCTGTACATGTGATGAAGAAAAATCCTCATTGGGCACCGGACTGAAGTTTATTCAAGTTTATAAAAAACGTATCAAAAACATCGATCTGAAGCTCGTTTCTGAGTCTCCTCTATAAGTAGTTTTCTAATAAATGATAAATGTAGCAAATTCTGATCAGATCATATCAACTTTAGGCTTAAATGACCCACGTCTGGTTTGTCTCTCCCACTTGCCCATTTCCACGTATCAAGACGGGTTTAGTGTAGTTGGCTGAACAAATTGTGTACACGCTCATCGCTACTATTTATATCTAGCTCTTTATTATCTGTACTGTACTATAAGGTTACATGCTGAGGTGGTGGTGGCAGTGTATGACGTGATAAGGAGGTTGAGTACTGTGAAATGAGATCTGCTCCATTTTCCAAGAACTACACCTGAGGAAACTGGTGATTTTTAAGTATGTATGACAACTTGATGCCATGGAAATTATACTGCTTAGTGCAAATGTTAAGAATCAGAATGGTACTGTTAGCCATCTATGCAAGCATTTAAAGAATATCTTTTCATTTTGCCTAATAAAAATAAAAAAAACGTAGCCAAAGTGAGGTGATAATGAGGTGATGTTGTCACACACTGCTTGTTCCTGGTGGAATGCAGCTGATCAATGGGGGGCGGTTTGAGAGTGTATATATTAATAACCAATCAAAAAAGGTGCTGAAAGTATTCTTTCACGTATACTAGTAAAGACAAGTTCTGAAGAGCTCTCAGTTGTGAATGCTGGCTGTTGAAAAGCCGACGCTAAACGTGTTTTGCTGACTGTAAAAACTTGATTAAATACCAATAATGTGTAAATGTTGTTGGTTTGGTTTGTTGGTAAGCTGACGCTAAACCGAAGTGCTGTCTTTAGTTGATGTGAAGTTGCATCTTAAGGTTAGAGTCATAACAGTGACGTGACAATGAAGGATTCACAATATGTTTAATGGGGGGAAAACTGCAATGCTGACTCGGATTTGTGCAGAGAAGCAGCTGACAGAGTTTGAAGGAAAAATTGAATCAATCTCATAATGTATGGAGTTAAAAAAATAATATATATAATAGTTGAATGTAGTATTAATAGTTGCAAAATATACTCTACGCTTGTGTGTCTCTGTGTTTAGCTAGCTTGTAGCACACACACATGTTCGGCTGTGTTTGTGTTGGAAATAGATAAATCATGCAAAATATACTGTGTGTGTTTGATATCAAAAATCAGAAGTATATACGCAATGCCAAAATTTGCTGCCATGTAATGTCATTGTTACATAATAAAGTTCAACCTTGAAATGTTATTATAGAAAATAAAGCTTGATCAAAACTTCAGGTGCTGCGTTTTTTTTCTTCCCAATTTTCTTTTCATTCTAAAGCTGAAGCTACAGTTGGCAGAATATGTTGTACGACCAGTGTGAATAAAGCAGAATACAGAGACACATTCAACAGATGAAACATTTAAGATTTTCTTTCTGTTACAACTAAGTTTACCCTCACACTTGTTTGGATTGGTTTACTTGAACTCAGGTGTGTTTGCTGGTTTAGTTTGATTCACTCGGTGTGAGAAAGCTGTAAACTGAACTCAGACTGCCTGAAGAGGATCATCTCAGAGTATTTTCAAGCTTGTGTTGTTTGTTACTGATGAATGAGCTTCTGGTTCATTTTCGACTTTGTGCAATTTGTCTGGGCAGCTACTGTAGTGAACCCTTTAGAGGAAGTAGTGAACCCTTTAGAGGAAGTAGTTTTGGTCCAATCAGTTCTATTGTAGTCTGGGGAGGCAACCGCCATTCCGACATTAGGCCCTAATTGTCCGAATGGCAACACTCAAACCTTTAATGAAACGTCCCATCATTCCGACATTTTTTGCCTCCTAAGATCGGAATGGTGGTATTTATTTTTTTTTTAAATGTCTTGCCATTCCGACACATCTTTTAAAAGGGTTAGGGTTAGGGGTTGCGGATTACGTTGAAACCTTGTCGGAATGCCGGGACGTTCGCATGTCGGAATGGTGACATGTCGGAATGGCGGTATGTCGGAATTTTGGGATGTCGGAATACCAGCATGTAACCTGTAGTCTGAAAGCAAAACAGACCAATCACAGGATTTCATTAAAGCGTAAACATGATTTTGGCAGGTGGCCATGAACTGTCAAGGAACAATGACTGATCAATGAGCGTACAGCATGTTTAATGTAGGTATAGTTCTACTTTCTGTAGTTCAGTTCATTTGGTCCAGACCAAGGAAAAAAATGTGTTGGTGCCTTTTTCGTTCTCATCTGGCTTGTGTTCACATTAGTTTTGTACAAACAAACCAACAGCCGTAAGCATACAGATTTCTAACAGTTTTTAAGGACAAACATAGCTTTTAACTGATGTTAGGATCTGCAGAGCTTTGTCTATTTCCCCTTGTTTCTCCTGTGTTTTCTGCCCTCCCTTGTTGTATGTTTGTCTCCCTGTGTCTGTCAGTGTTTGTCTCAGGCTGGGCGTGGCTGACCTACATTCAGCTCATCAGCCAGACTCCTCTCACCTACTGCTTCACACACCTGCAGTCCATCTACACTGATCACCAGTTACCTGTCTTAAGCCAGTCTTTCCCCTCCAGTCTTCGCCAGTTCGTTGTTAAACCATCCGTGGTAACACCAAGGCCTCACTCTGTGTATGTTTTTTCTTTTCGCCTAAAACCAGCCTCTACTCTTCAGCAGGTTCAACTTCACTCTGACCTACCGCCCTGGATCCCGGAATGTAAATCCCGATGCCCTGTCCAATCAGTTCTCCTCAGAGGAACCAAACTCTGCCTTGGACACCATCTTCCGCCAGAATGAGTCATCAAAATGCTTACCTGGGAGATCAAGGAGACGGTTAGAGAGGCAGCGTGTTCTGTTTGTGCTAGAGGCAAGGCATCCCAACGTCCTCCAGCTAGCTTACTCCGTCCATTACTTGTACCTGGAGGAACCTGGACCCACATAGCTTTGGATTTCGTTACCAGTCTTCCGTCGACAGATTCTCTAAGGCAGCCCATTTTGTTACACTTACGAAACTACCATCTGCTTTTGAAACCACTAAGCTCTTAATTAATCATGTCATCAGGATTCATGGAATTGCCCCTGACAGTCTCCAACCGCGGCCCACAGTTCATTTCCCAAGTTTGGCATGCTTTCTGCAAGGCCTTGGGTGCCTCAAGTCATCAGGTTTCCACCCCAGACCAACAGCCACACTGAGAGGACCAACCAGGACTTGGAGACTACCCTACGCTGTGTGGCAGCTGCAAACCCAAACAGCTGGAGCTCTCATCTGCCTTGGGTTGCGTATTCATACAATTCATTAACCTGTTCAGTCACAGGTTTGTCCCCCCTTGAAGCCTCCTTGGACTATCAGCCCCCACTTTTTCCCGAGCAGGAGGTTGAGCTGGCAGGACCTTCGGTCCAACCCCACGTTCAAAGGTGCAGAAGGATCTGGAGAAAGACCCAGGCAGCATTGCTTCGGACTAGAGATAAAAACCAACGATCCGCCAATCAACACAGAGATCCTGTCCCGCAATGCAAACCAGGTCAGCCAGTTTGGTTATCCTCCAAAAATATCTCACTGCGCACTGAGTCCAAGAAGTTCTTGCCTCGCTACATTGGGTCAGGGTTAGGGTTGTCATTGAAAAAGTCATAAACCCCTCTCCTGTCAGACAAAAATTCCAGCCCAACTCAGCTCAAGCCTGTTCATTCCAGTGCTCTGTCCCCCTTCTTGTTGTATGTTTGTCTCCCTGTCTTTCAATGTTTGTCTCAGGCTGGGCGTGGCTGACCTACATTCTGCTCATCAGCCAGACTCCTCTCACCTGCTGACCACCCAAGTAAAACATATGTGTGGGAAACACTGACATCCAACAGTTGAAATAATCATAGTAAGCTGTTTTTTTCACCACAACATTTTCACATTTGCATTTGTTTTGTTTGTCTGCTCATTAATTTAGATTTTTACTTCATCATCTGTCTGTATATCTCTAATCAGTAAATGAACACTGTACATTGTTGCTTGTTTTTAGTTTCACTCCCTCTGTTCAGATAGAAATAACAAAGAAAGGAAATGCTGGAAATCAAATACGTTGTGGGCATTAACCCTATTAAACATAGTTTTATGTTAAATTTGTGACATGTGAGTAGTTCACTGCGGTACACCACATGCCTCACATGTTGCTGACTGTACAGTTGGAGGAAGCCAGTACCAGGTTCCTCAAAACAAGTACATTTGGCGATCACACAGCCAACAACAAGACACAGGAGGAGATCAAACCCATTCGAAGCCTTTAATGTTGACTACACTCTTCAGGAACCATGGAGAAAGCTACACCTGTCAAAGGTGAGTCCAAAAAGTAACTCTCATATTGTGAATGAATGTGTTTTCTGTCTTCAAGCTTTTTTTTCTATCTTTGTCTCATTTTCTTTTTCCGTCAGAGCTGAACGTTTTACTTGTGGGATCAAACAGCTCCCGGAAATATCTGGTTGGAAACATCATCCTGGGAAAACAGGCATTTCAAGTAGATGTAACAGCAAGTTGTGAGAAGGGAGAAGGAGAAGTGTGCGGGCGAAGAGTCACATTGGTCAAAGCTCCCGGGTGGCTGCGAGGATACGACCTCTGTAATACACCTGAACTGTTCAAGACAGAAGCGATTCTCAGCGTCACACCTGGACTGCACGGTTTCATCCTGGTGATTAATGCTGAAATACTGTTCAAAGACGAGTATGAGAAGACAACAAAGAAGCACTTGCAACACTTTTTTGGTGACAAGGTGTGGGATCACACAATAGTGGTCTTCACCCACAGAGGTCAGATAGACCATGAAACTATTGAGGATAACATCAAGAGGGAAGGGGCTCCGCTTCAGTCGCTTCTGGAGGCCTGTGGTAACAGATACCACCTCCTCTGTGACGATGGCACAGACAACAGCGAGAAAGTCAAAGAGCTGTTTGAGAAGATTGATGACATGGTGGCTAAAAACAGTTGCTATGAAACTGACAGCACACTGATAGAAAATGCTGAGTCGAAGAGGAAGGAAGTGGACAGAAAAGCTGAGGAGCTGCGTCTGCAATCACAACAACAAAGGGGAAATCTCAGAAATCTCATGACAGGTCAGTTGACTTTGTTTGGTCATTTAAGGAACTGTGATTTCTGTGGTTTGATCATGATTCCTACTGCCGTCTGGAACATTTCAAATAAGACTCAAAGGAATAGCAATGAACACCAGCTGTCAGATGATCAGACTGGTTTTAATAATCCCCAGGTTAGCCCACATTTGTTTTAAGGTGCTGATCACTGTACCTCAGATCCAGTCACACAGTTTTGTGACTGCATCTTGCACAGTTGTGATGCAATCACATTAATAACCTGCCAAAGTACAGAAAATCACCTCAGTGGTAGTTTCCACTACAGAGAGGCGAAATCAAGCCCCTTCTGGTTGTCCCCCATTGGGACCTTATGTAGGAAAAGCTATTGTACAGTAGTCAGTGAAGAGAAACAAATCATTTTTGGATCCCGTTTGAATTGTGCCATGACAACAGATATGTTTGTCAATTTTAAATGTAATTTTGCAAGTCAAGAAAGTCAGAGTTTGTAGTAAAGACAGTAAAATTCGATTTAGGTTTGTGTGAAACAGCTCAGTATACCTCAACAACACTTTTGCGGCTGGCTATAATAATGACTGCCGGGTACTCACGGGTTGGAGCGTCAATATGCTGATGGGTGTTACCTGGTGTAATGGTAACGGTTTTGTAAGAAATTAAGATTAGCACCAAAACTACAAAAACAACATCCAAATAGTTACAATAAGAATTGTCCTTTTAAAAGTACCAGACTTTTAACAGCTGTGTTTTTCTGCAGAACCAACACTCAACCTGAGAATCTTGATGGTCGGTTGGGTGTTCTCCGGAAAGAGTGCGTCTGGGAACAATATTTTGAAAGCTGACATGTTTCAGGCTGGTGACAAAACCGAGGAAACTTCAAAGCGAAGCGAGCAGGTGGGTGGAAGGGAGGTCGTGATCGTGGACACTCCTGGATGGTGGAAATTCTTCCCAGCAACGTTTACCTCTTTGCCTTTGAGGGCTGAGATTTTAAAAGGGGTCTCTCTGTGCTCTCCATCACCAAATGTCATTTTGCTGGTCGTGCCGGTTGACACATCGTTTACCGATGACCAAAGAAGAGTCATAGTGGACAACATGAGGCTGCTCGGAAAGAGAGTGTGGAGACATGTTATCGTGCTGTTTACATTCGGGGACGCTCTGGGGGACAAAACTATTGAGCAACACATTGAAAGTGAAGGAAAGCCTCTCCGATGGCTCATTGAGAAGTGTGGTAATCGATATCATGTCCTTAACAATATGAGCACAGATGATGATCAGGTTACAGAGCTGCTGGAGAAGATGGAGGAGATGGTGGCCGGAAACAGCTCTTTTTACCTCAGGACCTACCCTGATGCAGATGCAGAAATCAAGGATAAGGAAACAACAAAGAAGATCACAGAACAACTTACCATGAAATGGGATCGCAAGAACTGGGAAAAACACCATTCTGAAGGAAGCATTAGCTTACCACCATTGAGTAAGTATCCACAGACATGAACAGAAAGATCGTTTTAAACTCACCATAAATACAATAAAACAAATAATTAGGGCCGGGACTCGATTAAAAAAATTAATCTAATTAATTAGAGGCTTTGTAATTAATTAATCGAAATCAATCGCATATAAATATTTGACCTGAGAACAGTGAGAAGCAATTTTTTTCATATAGGTTTTAGTATACCATTGAATAATGACTGAATAAAAAAAAAAAGAAAGGAAAAAAAAAAGTTCCTTTGTAATATTTACATTTTTGGGGATACTGAATTTTAGGTCTTCATTGAATGTTAGCCATAATTATTACTATTAAAATAAACTGAATAAATAAAGACATGGGATGTTTCATTCGGTGTGTAATGGACATATATATAATGTATTAGTTTCACTTTTTGAATTGAATTAGTGACATAGGCCTTAATAAACTCTCCCATGACATTCTAATGCACCTGTACATCAGAAACAATAGGAGTGATAGGTGCAGTAGGATATGCAATAATTAACTACTGCATACATCTTGACAGCTCTACTTTACACTGTTGATTTGTATAATCCCTAGGGCCGGGACTTTAACGCGTTAATTAAGATTAATTAATTACACAAAAATTAACGCGTTAAAAAAATTAACGCATTTTAATCGCACTTATATTTGCACCGCGGAACGTTTCTCACTGGCTGAGTTTCAGGCGTACCGATTATACTGGAGCACAATTATTTAACGAGTTAAAAAGCCGCCGACACTTGGGGTGCGTCTCAGCTCGGGTCAGTAAAATTAACAGGCTGACAGTGACAATCACGTGAAACTGAGGCGAACTCATTCATGGTGCCTCTGATTATACTGATAATAGCCTTCCTATTAGCTTCCAATGTAGACGCGCGACATGCGCGCTCACAACCCAAAGCGGCGCGTAGCCACGTGCATTCGGTGCGACGGCGTCGCCGTTTTTCCCCCCGTGCATGTCCGTGGAGCTGTGCGCCGCAGCACGGTTCCCTACGTTGCTGTGTCAGGCAGGTGTTTCCCACGGAGCTCTGCCCCGTTTCAAAGGTGAAGGAAGCCCTAAAGCTTAGTTTATGCTTCTGCGTCGCGGCGACGGCGTAGCTACGTCGTCGACCCTACGCCGTCATTGAGCATTCGAAGTTCTGCGTCGAGGGAACGTGTTGGTCTGCAATTCACCGCCAAGCCGCGAGGGGGGGTGGGGGGGGATTGGTTTCGGGGGGTTCTTGCTCTCTTGCACTGCAGTTGCGGTCAGAGCGGATATGCTGTGTAGCATTCTGGTCACAGTGTGGGGCTTACAAGCTACATGCTGCACAACACCAATACTCCTCCTACCCTGCTGGGATCTCACAAAGCATGGAGTTCACAAGCAATAGGAGACAAGCATGCAGGCATTATGATATGTTTTAAGTATGCAGAATGGCTATAGGCTTGTTTTGTCTAGTATAACTTAACTATTCATTTCTCTGATAGTTTGTCTTCACAAATCTTACAGGTAAACCATGAGACTGATGTAGCTGTTATAGAGGTTTAGTGCGGTGCAGGTGCTCATCAGGGGCACTGGTAATTGAGAACTGAGTTTCATTTTTCACATCAAATATTAAAAAATCCACAAAGAGGATAAAATTGGTGAACTGTGAGAGCCAGCCAGTCGATACATGTAGCAAACATCTAATTATGGGTTAGTTGATGATGTTACTGAGTAAACGACATGTGTGCCGATTGTGCCTGTAGATTGAAGCGAATCAAAACTGTAAAAATAAGGCCCTACTATAAAATACCTGTTTTTAGAATGGGGTTTGGTTTAACAGTCAAACCACTCAGCAAACCACCATTAGAAATTGGCTGTTTGTGTGATTTGGCGCCCCCCATTGAGTGAAACACCACTTGTAAATAGAAATCCATCTGCTATCTACAAACAAAGCTCATCATGTCATAACAATGTTATGAGTTGAAAAATTGTATGTTGAAGTAAACATGGATGTAACACTGTGATTTTACCCTCTCACTGCAGTTACACAGTGCAAAAGCAAGTGATAGAGACAGAGACACCATTCACCCTGTTACAAGACACTGTACCATCAAAATCATTTTGAAGCCGTTATTTCAAGTAAAAAGTTGCATTTTGTTGTTTTAAATGAGTTTTATCCCTTGTAAAACTAACCTAATTACTGTATTTCCTAACCAGTGAGTGATGCTATGGGTTCAGTAGGAGAAGAAGAACAAATTGAGCATGAAGACGACCAGTTCAAGAGCTTCTTTGGCCCTGAAGTAGAGAGTGAAGATGATGCAGGATCTGGACCTCCGAACCTCTTGAGGAGACTGCTTGAGACAGAGTGGCGCAGAAGAGAGGTGTGCATGGAGTACGCTTCCTGGAAACAGTTCTACAATCCTGCAGCAGGTGAATAAATCAATGACCTTTGTGCAAGTAGCTTCTGTCTTGTTCAGTTTTATATTGCTTTAACATTCTTATTCTTTTTTTATTCCTATCATAGCCCCCTCTGAGCCAGATAGTGATCAGCTGCTGACAGCAAGTGCAAAAGTAAGCGGGTGGCTGAAAACCCAACCAACTTCTTCTGGGTATGGTACAGCCTCTAACTTCAGCGACCGGTTGAAGGAAGACGATGACAATTTTGGTCTAGGTAGCTCGCCACCAGGTGGAGAGGAAATCGTTAAAATGAAGTGAAATTAATCCCTCTGAGTCCCTCTACACTTTTATGAGTTTATCACTACCATCCAATGCACACATCACATTGTTAAATATAAAGTGCTTACTCTGATCTAAACTGAGATAAGCCTACAGACAGACTGTAGAGGGACACTCTTCTGGGGACCTACGCTCAGACATCATAACATTAAACATACAGGTATGCTTGTTATATGAGGATGAACAGGAGTGGACGATGCAAGCAAAGCAGATGTTTTGCACTTTTGCAGTTGGTCACAAAGTAAGGTTACATGCTGAGGTGGTGGTGGTAGTGTATGACGTGTTGAGTACTGGGGAATGAGATCTCCATTTTCCAAGAACTACACCTGCAGGAAATGGTGATTTTTAGTATGTATGATGACTTAATACCAAGGAAATTGTACTGCTTAGTGCAAATGTAACAAATCAGAAATGTATTGTTTGAATATCTTTTTACATTTAATAGAGAAATAATAATAAAAGCAGAGCCAAAGTGAGATGATAATGAGGTGATGTTGTCACACACTGCTTGTTCCTGGTGGAATGCAGCTGATCAATGGGGGGCGGTTTGAGAGTGTATATATTAATAACGAATCTAAAAAGGTGCTGAAAGTATTCTTTCAAGTATACTAGTAAAGACAAGTTCTGAAGAGCTTTCAGTTGTGAATGCTGGCTGTTGAAAAGCTAAACGTGCTTTGCTGACTGTAAAAACTTGATTAAATACCAATAATGTGTGAGTGTTGTTGGTTTGGTTTGTTGGTAAGCTGACGCTAAACTGTACTGCTGTCTTTAATTGATATGAAGTTGCATCTGAAGAAGGTTAAGAGTCATAACAGTGAGGTGACAATAAAGGATTCACAATATGTTTCAAGCATGCTAGCATGTTCGCCGTGTTTGTGTTGGAAATAGATAAATCATGCAAAATATACTGTGTGTTTGATATCAAAAATCAGAAGTATATACGCAATGCCAAAATTTGCTGCCATGTAATGTCATTGTTACATAATAAAGTTCAACCTTGAAATGTTATTATAGAAAATAAAGCTTGATCAAAACTTCAGGTGCTGCGTTTTTTTTCTTCCCAATTTTCTTTTCATTCTAAAGCTGAAGCTACAGTTGGCAGAATATGTTGTACGACCAGTGTGAATAAAGCAGAATACAGAGACACATTCAACAGATGAAACATTTAAGATTTTCTTTCTGTTACAACTAAGTTTACTCTCACACCTGTTTGGATTGGTTTACTTGAACTCAGGTGTGTTTGCTGGTTTAGTTTGATTCACTCGGTGTGAGAAAGCTGTAAACTGAACTCTGAGACTGCCTGAAGAGGATCATCTCAGAGTATTTTCAAGCTTGTGTTGTTTGGTACTGATGAAAGAGATTTGGTCCGGACCAAGGAAAAAATATGTTGGTGCCTTCTGGTTCTGATCTTGCTCGTGTTCCTGTTAGCTTTTTACAAACAAACCAACAACTGTGAGCATAAAATCAGTGTTTTTTTCCCCTGTTTTTTTTAAATACACAAAATATCCACAAAATTACAAAGATAGGTAGTAAAGTTACATGTCCAATGTAAAATCACATGAAAAAACTGAATAACAATATTGTTTTTTTTATTGAAAATGTAAAAGTCGAAGCTAATACTGTAATCAGGTTTATAAATTCAGAAAAAATCAGTGACAATCACCATTAAAAGTGATCTAGACAATCTAAACACACTAGATTAGGAACCCAAATGCACGACGTGAAAAAGTTCAGGTTGAAAAAGACAAAAATCTTTACTGGAATCAGGTTCGGCACACAGGAGATCAGTCAGCAAAGCAAACATAGACAAAGGGATCAGACAGAGGCAAAAAAAAAAAAAAAGGGTCAAAACACTGAAAAGGCTATCACGAGGAAAAACACTGGGATGTTTGCTACGGGAAGACAAAGATGAACTGGCACAGAAGACAGGGAGCACGCAGACTAAATACACAAGGGAGGAGGAGATAATGAGACACAGGTGAAACACATCAGGGAGAGGTGGACAATCACAACAGAGGGAAAGCACACAGGGATCTGAAACAAGAGGAGTTAGGCACCAAAATAAAACAGAAAACAACAACAAGAAACAAGAAACAAGAAAAAACTAAAAACGTGACCTGAAGGCAGACGAGACATGACACTCTACTATTAAAGCCATCTTGTGTATATATAAAGAATATATATTTGTTTCATTGACAGATATCGAGTCTACTTGTGGTGGTTTAATGTTTAAACCGAGTCAAACCTCCTTAAACGTCCAGGAACAGCACTCCTGTGCCTCAAACCAGCAACACAACTCAGTAAAATGTCTGCATGTGACAGACTGCTCCCTTTTCCCACCGCTGCATGCATTAATATCCTCAGGGCAGCGTCCATGCGTACCCACGTCATCAATTAAAACAGAAGATCAAACGATTGTGTGTGGTGGGCTGTGTGTCGTCCACTTCAAAGATGCACTTTTAGGAGGAATAATGTAATGAAATACGTGAAAGAATGACACAAAAAGGTTTTAAACATCACAGAGGGAATAAGAGCGAGGAGGGCGAGGAGAATGAGATTAAGCTGACAGCAGAAATGTGGAGAGGAGCTTCTGATGAAGAGCGATGAAGAGTTGGGAATGTGTACTCGAATCCTACCGAGACTCCTGAGCCCATCAGCCGGACCATCAGAGGGGATTAGGAAGACCGGGGATTACCATCGGAATGACAAAATTGGATCTCTGTTATATCAGAATAAATGTTAATCCAGAATTAAACCTCCTACAGTTGTGTATTCACAGAGAGACAGGCATCGATACGCATAAACACATGAAGACATCGGTTCAACGCTTACAATGATGTCATTTATCAGCTGGTATCAGGAGATCCACGAACACGGGAAGTATGGAGCATCGTAAAAACCATTAATCGATAATGAGCTGGTGATGCAGAGAGCGGAAAAGAAAGAAAAAGGCAGCATGGGAATATTCAATGTACAGACTGTCCGTCATCATGAAGCCTAATGTTACTCTACAGGTCTGCGGTTCATCAGCCCAGTGTATGAACTGCACTGCAGACTGGAGTCTGTGTTAAAACTGCCTCATGTTAAACCATGAGGCTGTTTATCCCTGCGTCTTTGGTGATCCAGTCACAAGTGGACAGCGCTAAGTCCGTCCGTTCACACTTGGAATTAATATGCGAATCAACATGCGTCTCGTCACTTCCCCACTCTATATGCAAATAAAGACATACGTTGTTTTGGACAAAGAAAGACAGAACTTAATGTGTAACGTCTGCCGAATTTACAAGAAGGCTCAAATACTGTAGAATTATTCATGGAGAGACTTTTACAATGTTTATAAAGTCATCCCTAAATCAATAACTCACAAAATTAAGCAATTTAACAAGGGAGTCTGGGGGAATTCATCTCCCTCTTCATCTCCTTGCTGTTGTTGACATGCAGTTGTGGCTGCTTTGGCCTGTAGTAGGTTGGTTTTCAGTCTGCAGTGAAAAACACTTTGAAATTGTAAAATTGTTGTAAATTACTATTAGATATAAGTTAAAAAGGTGAGTCAGATGAATACAAAGAACATGAATGACGCCATTTACTATGATGTCACTTTATAGAATGACCCTTCAGGAACCCCAGCTGTGATTGACCGCCCGAGGACGTCATTACATTTTCTCCAGTGAATAAAAGACAGCAGGAGATGTTGCTGATGTTCACAGTGGAAGGAGCTACTTCGAGTGCTGCTGCCAGTAAAACTGTTGTCATTTTTCCCACAGAGATCATTACATGAACACAGTTGAAGGCTTGTATCAGCTTGAAACTCACCTGGTTCAGTGTCAGCTCAAAATATGAAATATTCAGGTACTTTGAAGTCAAACTGCAAACCTGTGAAGTTCACTGGAGGATTTCTGTGAGTGTTCTGCTAACGGTACGAGGAAGCTAACAGCTTGAATACATTTACTTTGGGATTCTGCTTCCATTTTGGATTAATTGGGCGACTTTGGCAATGTCTTTGTTTACTAATTCAAAAACCAGGCATCTTTAATTCACCATCGCTCTTCACATCTCCGACTGTCTTCTCAACAGCCGAGGCAGCCGAAGCTCACGGGTAGTGGAGTAATAAGACCCAAACCCGGTGCCAGAATGATGGACAAAAACATGATTTTGCAGAAAAACTAAAAGAATCTTTCACAAATCTTTGGTGTGAGCAGGGTTTTAAACTGTGTTGAGCTCGAGTCCGGTTCAGCGAATGTGCCCTTTAACTCAGTTGCTTGGAAACAAATTCCAGTTCCCAGCTACTATAATAGCAACGAGGAGACGGCAGAGAGTTGTGGAAAAGACAAAGACGTTGTGTTGCTTCTCTGTCTCTGAACAGAGAACCTCAACACACCGCAGTTCTCTCTTTTTGAAGCATCTGTGCGAGTTCAAAATTGACACTTCATGATGCTACAAACAAAGACAAGAGGAAAACAAAAGAAAATAAAGAAATAACAGAGAGAAGTGGAGTTTTGTTTACGTTCTACAGATAAGTTGAAGTCGGAGTTATCCCTGTCTCCTATACCTTTTATATATTTATATAACATTCATATATTCCAGTAATGAGTGTTTTCAGTCATTTTCAATCTTGACACACAGGAACCAAACCCCACATCCCTCAGGGGAAGTCCTGTGTATGATCCATTCAGCCACAACAAACACACCATAACTTGGACTCTCCTCGCTCTTTACACCACTGCACTAGACTAGCACTTCAGGAAGAGATGCCAGAGGGGTAACAACAGCGTCCTGAATAAAAGTGTTGGGGGTGAGAACATGCTGCAATGACTGGGAATGTCATTCGCCTGGAGGGGAAATTGGGATTTCTTCAATTAAGATTGCGAGTTTTCATTTGACAGCAGTAAAATGCTTCGGTTCAACCTGTGTAATTGTAATGCACTACCTTTCAACCTCAAACATTGATCAAGCTGCTCCTCAGGGGTTTGCAGAAGTCTCATACCAGCCTGTGATTGGTCGTTTGCCACAGCTGTGCAAGAAACAATCAATTATTCTTAAATAAACTGTACAAATGTGACCGAAGACAACATACAGCTCTGCCTCTGTGGAAGCTGCGTTTGCACATTTTCAAATTAATGAACGCCGCAGAGCAAATCCGAGCTGACGCTTTGGTAGATTATTGATTTGCTCCATTGGAAACATTAATTCCCGTGTGAGGGGAGGGGTGTAATGTTGTAATCCCAGAACAGATCTCGACGAGACGAGAAGGACCCTCGGACTTTGAACTCTGCAGGGCAAATCTAATCGCATTGGGCCGAGCAGAGGATATCTGCAGGAGACAGGAAATGGAAGGTTTGGCGGGTAAAGAGTTTACAGCGTGCATGTAACTGACTGTAAGAAAATTGCAGTATTGATGCAAAAGATGATTACCTGCTCATCAAGCCATTTTCTGCACAGACAGGAAGATTGCGCCGAATTACGTTGTTCGTGTTCGTGCGTTCATGTTCACGTATATTGGGTAGTTCCAAGGTAGTGACTCAGAGGATGGCAGTAAATGAAACAGAGGACATCGCTTAACAACAACATGACGGCTGATGTGTCTCCATTTGATGGAGTTACCACCAAAAAGCATCTGGCTGCCCTGTGTAGTCCTCGCATAAAAGGCAAACAGATTAGATTAAAATGGCATACAACAGATTAAAATGGCACAACGGGGGGAAGTGATTTCATAGAGCTGGCAGACGAGATGAACGAGGGCATGTCAAAACTGACAAACAGCGAGTTGGACTCTTTCTCTGCGTGTGTGTGTGTGTGTGAAAAGAGATTAGCGAGAAAGACTGAATGAAAGAGAGAGAGAAAAAAATTAATCATCAGGTTTTTTGGAAAGGGTAGAGTTGAAGAGCGTGTGGGAGGGTTGGGAGTCGATTTTAGATGTAGAATAAAAAAAAGAAAACAGAGCGGTAAAAAAGTGACTTTCTGAGACTATAAAAGGAAAAAAATGATAACATGTCAAAGGGTTGACGGATTTTGCCAAAAGAGGCAGCGCCAGATAAGCCTTTCTGCTCCCGACTGACCCTCGAAGTGAAGCATTCTGGGGTTGAAGAAACGGTCATGGCATGAAACATAAAGGAGGAGCTGGGTGGGGAGGGGGGCGGTGAACAACAAAGCCTCATCCAAACATAATTTTCAGAGATTTGATTCTCTTTACTGAAACATCTGACGACAAAACGAAGAATATAGAATGGATCTAATTAGGATCTCACCACCTGCTCACACTCGCTCTTGAGGCGCACAGTGTTTACCGCACTGTGCTGCCAGGTGTGACCCATATTCAAATGCAAACATTCAAATCAGCTCCTCACTCTCTCACTCACATACTTACATCATCGTTGCCTAAACGACAAGATTGTTGCAGCGTGTCAGCGAAAGGCTTAACGGACCTTCGCTTGGTTAAAGGTGTTATTGCTTTCTGCTGCATTTGGGTTAAAACGCCGCAGTCGTTCTGATCATCTGCCCCCTCAAGTGGTTGCCAGTTTGTGCCCTCGCTCACGTTGCTAACGCTGGCTAATGTTGGCGATGTCGCTAACCTGGTGATACCAACAGCTATTGGCTGACAAACCTTGTGAGAAGATGGAACCAACTGTTAGAACGAATGTACCTACGTTACATTATGTACACGATGTAACTTCATTATGTCATTATGTTAAAATCACTCAAACTTGATTTTTTGGTTTCACACTAGACACAAAGGTCGACCTCTTGAGTGAAAGTCCTGTGCTTATCCGACCCGACTACCGGTCCCCGAGGTCCTCCTCATGTGGGCCTTCTCACTCTTTATTCTACTTCGCCTGACGTCCTCCTTTGTTGCCATAATAAATGCTACGGCCACTAGAGGACGCCACCTAATGACAAAATATGGGTCGTAATAAGCTACTTTCATAGTTGACCTATATGGTTGTTTTTCTGATGAGGACGGGTTGCACACTGTGCTGTACCTCCAAACTGGCATTGCAACTAGTCATTATTTTCACAACTGATTAATCTGTTGATTATTTTCTTGGTTTATTGCTTCATTAGCTGCAGGGTTTGTTTAAGACTTACTTTTGATTAACTTCTTTGTTAACTTTCTATTGATTTGTCTCTTTGCTTGCTTTTGTTTTGTTCCCTTACTTCTGTTGTGAAGCACTTTGTGACTCTCAGAGAATAAACTTATTATTGTAATTATTATTATAAGATGTCAGACCACAAGACGAGTAAATTAAATGCATAATGAAAAAACTGATAATCAGATCAGAGAACAGTTTGTGTGCTTGTTTGAACGTTTACTGTTTATCAGAAAAGTTGCTGATAATTATTTTATTTTGGTTTTTCATACAGAACATCAAACGAGATTTAATGTGTTATTGGTGAGCTTCAGAGGTTCTGGTAGGCAGATTTATTTCTTACCTTTGAACAAAAATAAAGACTAATTCCAGTCTTTATGCTACACTAAGCTAACCAGCTGCTGGCTGTAGCTTCATATTTAATGCACAGACGAGAGCGGCACTGATCTTCTCATCTGACTCTCATCAAGAAAGGTGGCATGTGGCATGCAAAGCCTTTAGTGCTACTTCAGGATCACAGTAGCTATGCATTTAGCTAAAAGTCGGCTAAAAATACCCAAAATAACATGAGGTTTGGCCACTAGGAAGACTGGCGAGCTAGTGGTCCATCTGTGTGGAGATCAGGTAGGGATCTAATGTAAACATGTCAGTGTGAGCCTGTTAAACCTGGTTCAAATGAATCCTGCCCGAGTGTCCTCGTGTAATCTTTTAATCGTCCCATATTAAATTGGCCCAGTATACGTGGAATGCACGCTACGTGTGCACACCGTCTGGATGGTGTCCTGCTGTCCATCCAATTATGACTGTGCCATGGGGGATGATGATGAGGGTGATTCAGCTGGTCAGCATAGACAAATGGAAGAGGGAAACCCTGCGGGGGGAGAGCGAAATCTCTCTTGAGGAAAAGGTAATGCCAGCCAAGTGATGAGGACGGTGTCAGTCACTCAGGTGTAGCCAATATTGTCACAGAGCACCAAACTACCTACCTAACTTCCACCTATTGGAGGATGCTGAACACAATTTACATCTACAGTGCAGTAAGTATAGTTTATTGTTTACATAGCATGAAAAAAGGTTGGGTTATACCCAGACCAAATGTGACAAGCTCCACAAAACATCCACCTTCCATGTATTACCTCTGAAAAGCCATGAATCCCTATCCAAGGGGCCTGAGAGGATGGCGAGGGATGATCATGCTGTGCAAAGGGCAAAGCCCAAATAAATTAACTCTTACCTGGAGGAGATGGAGAATGGTGGTGTGGTAACTGATCACACATGAAATAGATTATGTGACTGTAGAATAATAAAGTGTTGTCTAGTTTCAAGGAAACGCCCGGCTCAGCGCAGCAGGGAATGGGGAGTGACGATAATAACTCCACCCCCCTGGGCAAAGTAGACTCGGAGCCTGCAGGTGGATGCTGGGGTGGAGGTGGGGAATATGAAATGCTATGTGAACAGCAGGGGCAGCAAGTGACAGTTAGCTTTCAGCTGAGTGGTGTGGCGGCAGGCATACAATGCCACAATGCCAGGAATAGTTAAAACTGAAGGTTTTTCTTGAATTTTCTTCTTCTCTCTCGTCACAACACTGTGCTCGTGCTCTGGTTAGATCTAAAGAACATTTTGTCTGTGGTGTAACAAACTCAGAACACATAATGTTGCTATACAAAGACTTTAAACAAGGACTTAATTGCCCAATTTCAACCATTCTGGAGCTGCCGTTCACTGTGTGGCTGTCGTAGGAATAACCATTCACAAAATCTTGGCACTGAACATCCAGCTATCATCCTGCCGAGTCCGCTGGGACTCATCCGTCCACTTTTGCTCATTTTGTCTGACATTAAAACGTAATATCATTTTTTTCCCCCCTTCAGGTAACATCTCAATCGATTGTGTCAGTATTTTATTAATAATGTGCCCTCTTGCTGGAGATGTTACATGACTGACGGGGAACAGTTAAGCTACCTGATCTGGAGGGATGAGGCAGGGAGATATGAGACATTGGCGGGGAGAGACGGAGAGGATGATTGAAGGGGAACAGAACATGGAGACAAATAGGGAGGACGGTAAATGCACAGAGAAGAGGCAAAGAGTCAGAGAGATTGAGGGAAAGAACGACTTGACGAGGTGAAAGAATAAAGTTCGATGCGGGGATAGGCAGAGAGATCCATTATGCTCGGAGAGAGTAGATGGCCTTGGCATCAAGCATTATTGTGACAGATTAAGGGTTAATGTTCAACAGGGCGGAGAGGAGTGGAATACTTCCATCGTGCTCGCACACACACAGCGACGGTGCTGCTGAGTGTGATGCCGAGGGCTGAAATCAAAAGCGGTGATTCTGATAATAATAATTGCAGTGATTACCGCTTGTTCGCATATCTCCCAGCCATTATTCCCGTGATGTTGTTTTTTCTACTCGACTGTGTAAGCCTGCATTAAATCTCTTCAATCTCGGTCTCTGTCAGCAAGCACAGCTGAGGAGGAGATTGCACAAAGGGGAAAAAAAAAGCAAGCAAAAAAAAAAAAAAAAAAAGCATCCCTCTTGCTCTGGATCACAGATGGACTGCTGCAGAAAATGTAATCAAAAGCCCTGAAAGGGAGTTCTGACTTTTAATATGTAGAAAATTATGCCAGGTTGATGGGTTCATTGGTGTGTGTAGGTGTGTGTGTGCTCAAACTTTAACCATACTGTGCTGCTGTTCATCACAGGGGGTAAATGGATGATTTATAGTTGGTGCTGGTGCACATAACAATACAAATCACATTTGTTTTCCAATCACTTCACTTTACATATACTCCCACTATGCCTATACAATATTCAGTGTATCAGGGATATTGTTTGTCTCAGTTACACATCGAATAACATCGTCTCACATCACGTTCACATTACATGTTTATGACCAGACTTGCACACTGGGAGGAGGAGAGGATGGATGGTGGTGGAGTTACAAGCGAGATAGCTGCCAGAGACCACACTCCGAGACTGCATTTAAACATTTTAAAGTGTGAAACCACCGCATATTTTTAAGGAGACGTCAGGACAAATATCTAGCCGTGCGTGTCGGTACAAAAACCGGATGTTTTTGACAGTCAGTCGGGACATCGTCAGTCACGTTTCTGTTGACTAAAACGGGTATTTTGAGCCACAACGTGATCTTTTCCTAACACTAACCCAGTGGTTGCCAAGCCAGTGATCGCAGTTCAAGAGTGGGTTTCAACATTAGTGTGAAGCCACTGGATATTTTGAAAGTTATTTCAGGACAACATCTAGCCATGTCTGTGGCAACAAAAAACAGATATTTCACATCTTCAGCAGGTATTTTGAGCCACAACATGACCTTTTCCTACCCCTAACCAAGTGTTTTCTGTGCCTAAACCTAACCAGACCTTATGCACAGAGTTGCACAGCGAGAAATAATTGAAAATTATACCAAAATAAACAAAAAATTGCAACATAAAGAAATGTAAAGTTTCATCGTATTCGTGGTCGGCAGAAACGTACTTTGCCAACATTTTTCGGGGGGATTGGGTAGTAAAAGGTGGAGTTCTAGTTGTTTACAAAAACATGAAATAAACACTTACATCTGATTACAACTAAAATATCGTCTGTTTATTTACTAAACGATTAGACAGAATACAGCTCAGGAATGCTTAATGTGGGGATTTAAGTAAAAGTTTGCTGAAACGTGTTGCACTGCAGGTTAAATGCAATCTCTGTGCCAAAACACCTCAATCAGCACCTCCTGTTGTTAAAAAGCAAGTGTATACAGAACTGTTATTGCACTTCAGCTCGCTGCATGGTTTTTCTTTCTGACACTTAGTGGAAGTCAGTGCAGTTTCCTCATCGACGTGTGTGTGGGCGAGAGACAAAGAAAAAGACCAGGGAAGAAAAAAAAACTGAAGGAGTCAATGAGAGACTGAATGAATACATTGATGAATGGAGGAGAGAATGAATGATCCAGTCTGTGCACGTGCATTCGGCTAATTGGTAAGTCATGGTTGCTATGGTTACAGCTCCGTCTGATAGATGTATTTTTTTTCCTTGCAAACATTCATTCTGAGTCGCCGGCTCAACGTGTCAGGAGTTAAAGTGCAGTGATTTGTCCAAAAAAAAAGTTGAACTCGTACAGCGTCTCTCTGAAAGCGTCGCTGTGTGGGAGCATTAACGAGGGAAGCTGAAATGCCAGACGCTGACTTTTTTTTTCTTTTCTACCCCGAGTCACTGCTGGGTTTGATGGAAGAACTCCCCGGTTCAACTGAACAAAGAGTTTAGACGCCAGCGAGGGTGCACACCGGCAAAAATAAACCAATAAATAAAGAAAAGGCGAGAGGGTTTTCACAGGGAAGAAGTCACGCCTGGGTTGCAGCAGACTGACGCATGGGATAAAAATAACCCCAAAGTTTCTATTTCTCTCCCGCAGTAGTCTACTCGAGCTCATCTCCCTCCTCCACCGGTGTGCTATTTTTAGCCCATGATGACTCTTCTACAGAGAGCGTGAGGGGCCTGTCTGCCACCGTGCCGCACGTGAGTCCCCCTGCACGTGCGCTCCCCTCCGTGACAGGCAGCTCGGGCGTCAGACACAACTCCCACCACCGCCGCCGGTTACCGACTCCAACCGGAAGGAGGGAAGGGGAGGAGGGATGAGGGAGGAGAGACAACGAGCAGGACGGGAGGAGGATCGATCGGAAGATACACTTTATTCAAAAAGACGAGATCGGAATCGTTGCTTCCATTTTACTTCTGTTCAAATTCATGCATTTTCACATTACACTGTCTCTGAGATGGATTATTTCTGTGGATATACTGTATATGTAGGCTGTTTAAACTTGTATGGGCTCAGTGGAGAGTGCTGTGCTCGGTTTGTTGTTGATTAATATGTCTGAATAACAGATGTGACATGTAAATGAGCAAACAACGACAGGAAAAAAGTGTTTTGCATGAACACACTAAAAGACTGTGTTCATATTCTCAGGTGAACTAGTGATTGTGAGCAAGAGAGGACACTTGTTTGTTTTTTGCCTTTCCTTCAGTATTTTATACGCTTTCTTATGCATGTAAAATGTCTTGAATTTTAGTCCACGCTAACAGAAGCTCCTCTCTCCCACAGAAAACACTGCTCCTGAAGTGTCATTAGTCACTTTGTGACATCACACTACGTCAAACATTTGCATAATTCACGCCTAGCTGCTCGTTTGACACGTGAGAATTCATTTAGCACAGCTGCTCTGTCGTTGTTAGCAGCGCTGGCTCAGGCTTGTGTGAACTGACCAATCAGAGACTGAATATTCAAGAGACGGGCCTTAAAGAGACAGTGTCTCTTTTGAGCTTTAAAGCAAATTGTAAACCTATTCTAGTAGTAACTCAAAGATAAAATCATGAATCTGAAAACGATAATAATCTGCTCCTTTACGTCCTTTAAGGGCTTCGGTAGTTTTCTATTTTCCCTCTCCAGGGTTTGAGGTGCTGCTTCAGGAGAAATCAGTATTTTTGATTTGGGGATGAACTGTCCCTTTAAACCCATGATCGTGAGCAAGATATATCCCATCCACCTGACTGCTGTGGAATACTGAGATGCTGATTTAACAGCATGATAATTGCACAGATTTGCCTCAGGCAGGTCACAATAAAATGCCACTCTAAAAATGTGCTGTTTTATCACACGACAAAATGCCACAGACGTTGCACGTTTTGAGGGAGCGTGCTATCCGGCATGCTCACTGCAGGGGTGGGAGTCAGAGCTGTGTTTTGAATGTTCATTGCACGACCATAAGCAGTCCCCAACGTCATTTCTGAGAAACAATCAACCAGCCTCACGACCACTGACCAAGTGTAACCACGTCAGCCGCGTCATGTAATTATATTTATATGATTCTTGTTATTGCACTGCAGCAAGTGTCAGCAGTGTTTTTCTGCCTTTTTTCTGACATCATTCAGTTCGTGTGATTGGAAATGTGGTAACTTTGTTTTGTGTAGGATGTAAATTCCAGACAACTGGTGCAGATGAAGTCAATTTTATTCAATTTATACAGCCCAAAATCACAAATCACATTCCCTTAGGAGGCTTAACAATCTGTACAGTGAATGACACCCTCTGGGGAGGAAAGACTCAGGCACGGAGACAGTGTTTACTACTAAGCCACCATGCTGAGTTCATGTGCAAATGGACGATTTGTTTTGTGTGTGTTTGCATTTGTACTCATCATATATTTACTTTATGTCTTTATACAAAGAGAGATGTGAACATTGAGTGTAAGGCATCGCTCTGTGTCCACAGGGCCATGAAGAGGGGGTGGTGTTGAAGTCAGCGGGTGAAGAATTCACTTTTATAACATTGTTAAAATAATTTATCTGTTTTGTCGTGAAAACACAGCCTCACCGCTGAGGAGGGCTGGGTTGGCAGGGCGATTTTCAGTTGAATGATCCATTCTTACAAGTCTCCCCTCGTACGAAGCTTGCTGACTGTGACTCACTTTTAACAATCTCTTCTCCCCCGTTCTCCTCCTTTTCTTGGGCTCCTCTGGTGAAGAGTAAGGAACGCTGCGTCCATGTGCAGCGGACCGTTTGTCTCGTAGCGCCCCTCAATCCTCGAATCTCAGCTCCTCTTTCTGTGTCCAAGTGAACGTCCGGAAGTGTCCTCACTTTCTCCCTCTGGTTGTCCAGATGGATCAACTCGGGTCATCGGTGGAGCCACGTTGGAAGATGCAGCGGTGAAAATAGCTCAGAGGAGGTTTGTATTTGTGCGTCCAGAAGGAAACTAGAAGGAAATTAAAAGAATGAAGCGGATTGTTTTCAGAATTTCAGTGGATTATCTCATCACCCTCCTCCATCTCTCTCACCTACGAGGTTTTAACGTGTTTAGTTTCTTTTGCCGACTTCCGTATCCTGGAAGTAGCAGGGAGTAATAACAAAACGCTTGAGTACCTTGTGGATTTCTCTGGGTTTGAACATCTTTGGAAACATTCGGGAGCAAGTATACAACTAAATATTTACCTATAATCAAGTCATTTTTAGACATTTTAATGCAGAATTCCTACATATTATATCTTTAAAACTATCATTTGTGGTTTATGGTAACATTAAAAATGTTTTCCAATAAAGAGTGATTCAACAGCGATCCTTCCTGTAGACGGGATGCTACTTCTCCACTCTCAGATTCATCCGGTGACAATTTCACAGGTAGGTTGACCTCGTAGTACTTCATTGCAGGTGTTACAGCGAGCAATTTTTTCCCTTCATGCTCATTCTCACAGTGTCAAATCACACCTTCCTGTCCAGGCGCCTGGGAAACTTCCTTCCCGATCAGTGTTCAGACAAGATGGTGGATTGTTCTTGAGATGCTTGAGAGATTGTCTTCATTACCTTCACAGTATTTCAGCTCCTCCAGTTTTATTTACTATGTTTGCTGCATCGTTTCCTCTGAAGCCATCTCATGTGATTTGGTTCCTTCTCGTCCCACACCAGTAAGTTATCAATGTGTGCTTATACTCCATCCGAGCCTTTAACAATAACCCGCTTCACCGTCCTGGAAAATCCCAGATGTAGTTTACAATCAAAGGAAGCACTGAGAATCAATAGTGTCAGTGGACAGTTGAGCGATTTTATCATTGAGAGTCAATTATCATGTGATTTCACCCACAGTTGGATGCTTGCATCATATTCTGACACTTCCAGTTGCCTTTCCTAACAGAGCATTTACATTTTCTCACTCTGTGGGCTCAACAGCTCTCATTTTGTCCAGCGGGCAGACTTATTTGCAGTTTATCCGCTGATTTATGCGTGTAAAGTGTGAACTTTGACGACTGCAGTTTCTTCCAGCAGTTTGTTCTCCTTCCAGGCAGCCCAAGTCCTGAAAGACATCTTTGTGTTCTGAATCATCTGTGTTGTTGTCTGTGCTGACTTCACCACCTCTATTTATCGTGTTGACCCATTTCTTTTCAACTCAGGTTGTCATGCCTAATATTGGCCTGAAAGCATGGGCTCTTTTAGCAACACAGACAAATTACAATTATTGTGTTGATTTTCCCAAATCCCACAATCTCCCCCCCCTTTTTTTTGTGGTTAGCCAGTCACACCAGTGGATATTTTTAAGGACACCTGAGGAAATCTCCATCCATTTTAGTCTCGTCTCATTGGGTGTTTTTCAAAGAGACCTGCGGTGTTTGCAGTGTTTTTTGAGGCGACCACGGGATGTCGGACCATCGCCATCCTTGATCGAGCCGACCAAAACAGGTATTTTAAGCCAAACCATGATGTTTTCTTAACTCTAACCAAGTGGTTTTTGTGCCTACGTCGTGACGAGAGAGGAATAAAAAAACTCATCCTAAATTACAACTTAAAGAAACTCTCAGTTTTAACTTATCTGTGGTTTTGCAGAGAGATTATTGGGTTGGATTGCTTAATACGTGGTTGGTCTGAACATCTAAGATGTATTTTCGCCGTCTTTTCAACATCAGCGTGTCACAAAACACAAAGTTGTGTCTTCATTTTTTAAATTTTTTTTCATTTGTGTGAAGGTATTTTCTCCAAAGTCAAATTGCACTGTGGTCTACATTTATAGCATTTAATGCTTCATTTAAAATATCATAAATATGGAACCAGACAGGCTGCAAGCTGCTAATAAGAAGCTTCCAGGACTCTGTTTCATACATTAATGTAACGCCAGACAACGTTGTACAGGTTTATAGGGGACGAATGTAAACACTGATGGTTTTATTATCCTATATTCATTACATCGTGCAACATTTCATGATGGTACGCTGGTTGGTCTCGATGCTTCACAAATGCTGATGACATTTTCACGAGAGATGTCTACAGCTCTTAGCAACGTCTCAGCCATTAAAGAAGATCCGATCCCACTCACTGTTTTGTCTCTAACCAGAGTCGCCTCTCAGACATCAGATTTCACAGCTTCACCTCTTTCGTGGGCTTAAAAGCGTCTCGTCTGACTCTTAACACCTCATTCAGCAGATAAAAATGTTGGTTCGTTTTGTTCTTTCGTGTGCATTTTCCAGCAGAAATGTGTTTTAACCTTTGAGTGCATCTTTCATCCACAAAAACTACAATTTTGCGCCCACACGTCTGTGGCTTTCAGGAAATATTTGTTGCCATCTTCCAAAAATGTTGCCCGTCTCAAAATCAAGGCCAGAGCATCAATTTTGAGATGAAGTAAGAAGTTTGTTCTTGGCAAACAACACACAAGACGAGTGTCTGCGTGTCTGCTCATCATCAATCGCTGTCAAACAGCTACATTTGGCAGATTATTGGGCATTATTTTATAGTACTTTTTATGACGGATAGAAAATAATCTTTGATGTTGAAGGAGTGATGAAAGTGGACCGATAAAACTGCACTTAGCAAAACCATCCAAACCCTGAATTCAGGTCAGTGGTTCTCCAAAGGATTGCAGGACAAACATAAACCCACGCTGACATATAAAAGAACCATTAAATGTATTTTCCCTGTACCGGAGAGCGGCGTATGTGCAAGGTAATGGCTATTGATTCATCACCTTTTCTCTGCTCTGCTCTGCAGGGATTTGATGAGTTTTCTTTTTCCCCGTTTCCAAAGCGAGGACTCTGTCAAACTTTTTAATCGTCACCTCGAGCTAGAAAGAAAAAACTTTGACAACAAAAGGCGAGTGCAACGAGTACGGGTCTGTGAGTGTTTTTACGTGTCAGTGGTGACAGTTGTGTCAATACTTAATGCAGTGTGTGAGAGCATGCAGGCAAGTGTACCACTGCCTACATCTAGTGGTGGAGGGACAAACTGCACACTGGACACCATGACACAACTTAATAATATGTGCATGTTGACTGAGGGCTTCACAGTAGTAAAGTTGAGCAGCTGCATTGAAGAAAACTGCAATCAGTAAGTCTCACTTTTTAAAACCATAATTACTTCAATGATTGGCTCTGCAGAACAGATATTAGTCAAAAACCTCTTATTGTCAAGAGTCTAACTCAGTCCAGACTCAACACACAGACATGATGCACATATTTTATGTTCAGCTCGACTTACACTTTCCGAGGATGTCATTATCTCTGATGTCCATCCCGAATTCACGTCCGAAAATCAGCTTACAAATCATAGAAAAAAGACGCTCCTCGCAGCTGCAGAACCTGCCTGAGAAACTGCACGTTTTAAAGTTTTCTTCAGTATCAAATGAATCCAGTGTTAGCTATCCGTACACCCGTGAGTAAATTAAAAACAGGAACTCATATTAGCTTATTCGGCATACTTTTAATGATGCCAATTTGCTAAAAAGTAAACAAATAAAGGCTAAAACAACGCTCAGGTTGATGACGACACAGCTAACTGACGCCATGGCAACATTTTACTTCCTGTTTACATCCGCAACAACATATTTAAATGTATGACACGCAATTTGCAGTGTTTGCAAGCACAACATAATACTAATACTGCAATAATTCGACTTAAGTAGCAATAAAATTAATTGTTTAGAGTTGTGTTAAGTAGCCTGTTCAATGTTAGCATACATGAGCTACATAGGCCTCTCTTCAGCACTGTAAGAACAAATAAAAACAATTAAAAGCATACATTCGGTCAGGTATAATGGCTAATTATGACAATATCCTAAAGATTTATTTGATATTGTTTCTTCTTGATATTGTGACTCTTGTTTCAGACCTGGAGACAGTGAGAATTTTCAGTTATTACCATCTGAAATCTTTGTCTCTGTAAATATGGTACAAGAGCTGATACCTGGTTTTCCTAAGCTCTTATTATTCATTTTTACAGGTATATGGTCTGAAAGACTGTATTTAAAATCTTAAAATGTAATGTACAGTAAAGTACTGCGCTTTGGTACACATTCAAGATACTATCCAGCTTTTTGCTTTACTAAATCTCCCAGACATGTATTGTACTTTTTACCCCACTACATTTGTCTGACAGCTTTAGTTACTAGTTACTTTTCAGATTACAATTTTTCATACCCTTCCTGTACAGTAAAAAACATGTATCAGGGCTGAGGTCCGCGGGCCGAAGGTGGACCAACATAAGGTTTGATTTGTGCTGCCAGATGTTTTTAATTAAAAAAACAAATAATGTGAACATGTAGAATTTGAGTGGCTGCTAATGCAGTATTATTTTTATGAGGTAAAATGCTCTTTAAATATGTAAGATCCCTTATTATTCTTTATTATTTTTCACAATCTGAGCACGGACAGAGGGACACTGTGCAGGAAGTCAGTCAATTAAGGGAACCTCAGTTCTGAGTACTGTGAAAGCGCTGAGAGGCAAGTGGAAATATTTAAAGGAACTTAAAGAGATTATCTTGGACTGTGAGACTTCGACAATAGACCTTTTTTCTCACTTTCACCTCAGGCCTTCTGTGTAATACCATTTTGCATCCTAATACAAACAGTAGTGTGTTGCTTTTCAGCTGTGGTCCACTGTTAAGTTTCAGTTTTGGCCCTCGAAGAGAAAAAGTTTGGGTGGTTGAGAAAATTGTACTCCTTCTACTGGATTAGCTGGAAAATACATCACAGAGCTAAAAAGGTTGACTTTTAGAGATATGTGTCACGCTACAAACATATGATGACCTAATAGAGTAACAGTCAAGTAAACAGTGTATAAAATAGTTAAAACTGGCTCAAACTGAAACATCTACGGCAGTAAAATGAAAACAAATGATGACACACAGTGTACGGTGGTTACGCCCCCTGTGGGAGTGCATTGGTAATAACTTTATTGCAAAAATACAGGTTCCCTCTTTCCCCGAGCAACACCACCCCAGAACTGACACACAGTCTACACACACCCACAAACAATAAACCATCTGCAGCGGTTTCATCTTCACTCGTCACCCGTCTCTTTTGTCTCTGACCGTCGCATCATTCACAAACACACACTTTCATCCTTAAGTTTACATTCATTCGCTCTCTTTCTGCCGTTTCGCTCGCTCCTCCTCCTCCTCCTCCTCCTCCTCCTCCTGGTTGCTCTCTTTTTGCATTCCATTGGTTAAAACGTAATAGTAGATGCAGAACAACAAAGTTCAAACCAGCAGCATTAAAACATGAGATCTCCTCCTCCTCCTCTCCGTGTCTCTGCCAGAGTCCATGAGAGCGCCCGTGGGTGGGTGTGTCTGCCTCCTGACTGTCTCTGATACAGGATCGTGAGGGAAGGTTGATTTGCATAGCGGACTCATGCGCTACAATTGGCTACATTCTCCCACATCCAGAACCCAAAAGAAAAACAAACAAATCAACAACAACAAAAGAAAAAAAGAAAGACAACAACAAAAACCTGAACCTAAATGAAAAATAAAAATGTTAAATACGCTCTCTGAGTCAAGTGCCAACCTTTGGTTTAGTAACAACGATCAATCAACATCAGTAAATTCTTGAAGAACTTTACATTGGCCAGTTGTTTTGTTTATAAGTTGTTATTTTATATAATATTTAATAGAATAAAGCATATAATAAATGTACTCTACACATGTCAGAACGCTCCTCAGTAAAGGGGGGAGTGAATGAAGTTACGTTACTGTGTAATAACTGTTCATACAACTGAGGAATGGTTGACATCTCTGAAGAAGAAGATAGCTCACTGGCTGAAAATATACCTCTAATACATATATATCATATAAAGCATATTCATAGTAGACATGTCACTGTCTCAGGCTGAAGATGAGCATTTTTCTATTCACATCTGAGGTCATCAAAACCAGTTTCAGTGGGAGGGAGAACCAATAAGAAAACGAGTGAATTCATAAGTTCACCTGAGGCCTTTAAATAAAACAAACGCCAATCGGACTTCTCTCCGGCTGCCTCTCGGTCCAAAAGCCTCTCAGGAAAAGTGCACTTCTGCCGAGTAACCTTGCAAAGCGCACTTGAGTCATCTCTGTTTTTTTCATTAATAAAGCCTAAGAGAAGGGTTTCCTAACCTACATACTCTCGCTCCCCGTCTCGACTTCCCTCTCCCCTGTCGGCCTATTTCTGGTGCTACCGTTCCCTGTTTTTGGAAGGAAGAAAGCAAGCGCGAATAAAAGAAGAGCGGGGAAGAAGGGAAGAAAAGAAAAGAAAGAAAGAAAGAAAGAAGCAGAGAAAAAAGGAAGCGCTTTTCTTGTTTAATCTCCCGGTAGAAACGGGAGAGCTGTCATTAGGTCGGCGAGCGGTTTTTGTGGGGGGGGGAGGGCGGAAACTCCAGCTAGACACTTGTGAAGTGCACTCCACTCCTATTTGAAATGCAGACATGAGGAAGTACCACTTTTAAGTTTATCAATATTCGTTAATTATCATTATCAACATTCCATAAGGTCTTATTAATTAACATACAGGTTTCATACATGAGTTTTTCTGTACATGACTTTTAGTTATTAGAGAGTTCGGTCTCGGGCGGGTTTTTACTGTGCGCGCACACAGGAAGAGAAAAAAACAAACGAACCCGAAAAACAAAGAAGAGAAAAAATATGGCTGTCCATCTGAAACAGTTCGGCTACGTGTGCGTCCAACAGGAAAATGCCCGTGAAGAAAGAGGAAGAGGCGTGGCTACTTGGTAAGAGCCTCCCCCTGAGCTGAGGGGTCCTGTGTGTGGGGAGGGGCGGAGTCTGCCGAGAGCTCAGGTCCGATCAGACCCGGCCGGTGAGCGACCGAGCCGACGCTGAAAGCGGCATGCTCGCCAGGCTGACTGCACAGGGGGGAGCCCTCTGAAAACCCAGGGGGAGACAGAAACAACAGTCCCGGGAAGAAGGGGGGAAGGTTGAGGTTGTAGTTGGGGGTCAGAGTGACTGCATAGACAGAATAGTAGGTCGAGGACTTGGGAGGGGGAGGGAGGAAGGCAAGAAGGGGCTAAGCAGGGTGCTGCAGGCGCTGAGGGAGGCTCTACGTCAGTGCAGATGTGCATGTGTGCGTGCATGTGTTTGCGTGTGCATGTTTGTTTGAGGGAGGAGGAGGAGGAGGAGGAGGAGGAACAGGATGGGAGTTTGATCCTCCTGAGCCGATTCCAGGTCCGTCGAGGCGAGGCCGGCGATGGACCCCGGCGCCGCCGCTGCCCCGGGTGGAGGTGGAACGCGGTGAGAGATTAGTGAAGCAGAGTCGGACTCTGGTCAGAAGACAGTTTGACCCCCGTCAGACACAGCCAGAAGCTCCCTGCACTGCCCGACAGCTCCTGGACGGGAAGGAGGAACAACAGGTCGGGTCAGCACGAAGGTGCAACTCAGATTCACGTCAGACTCACTGAGTGAACAGTCAAACACAAGATGACATTTTTATGTCTGCACCTTTTCAGTGAAATTAGTTCATTCAAAATTAGCCATGTCTTTACTGCACTTTAATTTATAGGCATTTTAATCTTGATCATCTTTAGAAACTTTGGAATTTGTCCATAAATTTAATATGAAGTGAAGCGTGGTGCGACATAAAAACACATAAAAATACATAAAAACACATAAAAACACATAAAAACGGAAAACTGGAACCTCCCAGAATCAACTGCACCAAAGTGGGTTTGAAATTATTCTAACTTCAGTGTTTTTTTTAATGATATAAGTAAACGAGTACAGAGTATTTTTGCACATACAGTAAGTCAGAGAGAACCAAATTTCCTGTTTTGTGCTGAAGAAAAAACTTCTTTTCTAGCAGATAATGTTCAGGATGAAATATTATGTCTTTTATTTCTGGTGATGTATATTTCTCTTCTCTTGTCGTATGGCTGACTGATGGACTAAAACACAGTCTCACATACACCTTTAGTGTATTTACATGCATCTAATTGTCCCTTTTTTCAGGAGATTCGATGTAAAGAACGTTTCATCTCCCTGCACACGTGACGAAAACGCTATCCAGGTTTTATTGAGCGTGTGCAGTTGAGTCTGTGTCCCAGTGAATGATCAGAAACCTGGATCAAGTGTTTACGTGCCAAAGTTTCCTGGTTTCTGTCGGAGTAATCCAACAAAATCATCCAGGTTTCTGAGACCAGGATATAATGTTTAAATGCACAAAGCCAACATCCTCTGATGCTACGTGTGCATGTAAACATGCTCGCCGTTGAAGGTGAAGCTGTCGTCTCACGTCTCACATCCGAAACAGATTTGAAATAAATCTGACAGGTGTTTTATTTGTGACACCATTATTTCCTGCTTTGCTCATTATTTGGGTGCCAGCGCCTCCGACAGCTCGTCCCACAAATGTCATTTTTTAACTTTTAACTGGAGAGGCGCCTCACAGCCTGCCACATAAAGAGTTTCAGCTTGATGTATGACACAGAAGCAGTTTCTGTTGTCGGTGTATCCTCTGTGACATTATTAGAGATGTGAAGTGTTTTCTTCACGCCCAGCAGTTAAATCATTACAGTAAGAGCTGCTTGTTTCTCAGCTGTGGAGCACTTGTGATAATAAGTAGTCAACAACAGGAAGATTTGCATAAAACGTCTTGTAAAAATAATGCAAATCAGTGTGCACATAAAAAAATTGCTCACTGTAAGTATTCAGTGTTCTGGGACCGTATTTTCCTCTGAGAACAGCTTGTTTATTCAGCCATGGAAAAACTGAATATTTCTGAATTTGTATTATTACCTCATTAATATTATAAATATCAAAATTAATTACTTTTATGTACGATTATTAAATAATAAACACTTGAAAAACACATGAAGTTCCCCTTAACTTTATATGTAATCATTAAACAAACACATAAGGTTAGCGTCTAAGTCTACATTTATTTATTTGTTCTTTATTAAATTGGATACTTTATATTGAATAAATAAATGAATAAATACATGTAAAGGGAAAATGTAGTCCTTTTTATAGGATAATTATTTGGTTGAGCGTGCACTAACCTCAGCTGCCACAGTGAGGTGTGATTTTTATAAAAAGTCTCTAAAAAGAGACCTTAAATGACACAAACCACAGAAATCTGCAGGTCAGAAGTGTCATTTTGGTCCAAAACAAGGTAACCTGATTGAAATTCTGTTATTGCTCCGTCCTAAAGGACGAATAACAGTTTTTTTTCTCTAAACTTAAGTTACTTTTCATTTAGCTTAAGGAAATATTTATTTTTTCTAGAATTTAAATGAGCAAAAAGCATCCTCTTTATCATCTGGATTGTGTTTCAGGTTCAAAAGTTTTTGATTTCTGCAGGAAGTTTTAACTAAATTTGACACATGGCAGATTCTCCCAGGGATGAGAAAAACCTTTGGCTCTCCAGTTATTACAAATCAGCGCACATCCCCAGGATGTAGCTACGTGCAAATAGGGGCTTAGCCTACTTTTGTGCCAGACGAGTGTGGTTTGCCAGAAAGTGAAAAGATCACCAAACAGTCATAAAACATCACGAAAAGACACCGACTTTGCTGCTGTGACCTGATTTAAAAAATCAGCTCTGAAACCCACTCGTCTGGCACCAAAAGTAGCTCAACCAAGGAAAACGTGCACTCAGATGAGTGGCATTTTCCTTTAAAGACTACAAGTGTAAGGTCGTACGAGCTCAGCGCAGTGTTTACCTGTGAAGCGGTGGAGGGAGGTGGTGATGAGAAGGTGTTGGTGATGAGGAGATGGAGGAGATGATAGTGGTGGAATAGCGACAGGGACTCAGAAGAGAGGAAGTAAGCAGGGAGAGGCACTGACATCAGCCTGCTTCACCTTTGAGAGACAAAGAGGACAGAGAGGAAGAAGAGAGAGGAAGAAGAGAGAGGAGGACAGATTGGAGATCGAAAAAAAAGCAGGACAGAAGGAAGAAACGAGACAAACAGCGGAGGAGGGGGGGGAAGAAGAGCACAGGGAGAAGCAATGTGTCAGGTGCCACGGCGGGAATCATCAGGCAGGTGCAGTTTAGCAGCGCGGCCACAGGGAGGCGGCAGAGCACAGGAAGTCACACTCACAAAGCTGCGGGTTGCAGTCAGGCGGCTGCGGCGCGGGGTCACTACCGTGCCGCTCAGGCTGCGTCCGATCCGCCTCAGGTTTTCCCCGTCGTCTGGCTCCACCCCAAAACGCAGATCCCGCAACATCATTGGCTGAAGGGAAGGAAAAATGTCTGTCAGAGGCTGGAAGAGACGGATCCACGAGAGAGGGGGCTCTGTCAGGGAGATGACGTCGGTGTTACCTTGTTGAGGTAGGTGGGGGTGCTGGTGCAGTCTGCCCCGTACACACTCCTCTCCATGTCTGCGTTGGGGGTCTTGGAGCGAGCCTGCCCTCCCACCCTGGATATGAGCCTCTCTGATGGGCTGCAGCCTGGAACACACACAGGGTGGAGGCTGGAGGTCAGGAGCCGAGCATTCAAGGGTCTAAAACGTGCTTTTTTTTACATGGTTGCAGCCTTTTCAGCACATTAAATGTCTTTTTAAAAACATTTTTATTTAGAAGAGTTTGTTTTTTTGTCAAAGAACCCAAAAGCAGTGATGAAATGTAACCAGGTATATTTACTCAGGTACTTTACTTAAGTACAGTTTTGAGGGATTTGTACTTACTCTACATTTTCTGCTACTTCATACGTCCACTCCACTACAACTGAGGCAAATATTTAACTTTAACTCCACTACATTTATTTGAAAACTCAAGTTACTAGTTACTAAAGTCCTCGAAGTATGACTGTGGGTACTTTTTATAACACTGCCCAAAACGCATACTTAGTAGTTATCGTTGAGATATCCTGTTAAAATATGACTTTTGCAGAAGTGAAAGTCAAACACAAATATATTACTTGAGTGTCAAGTCTCAAAGCATCTACTGTTTAATGTATTTAAGTATCAAAAGTACAAGTAAAAGTACTTTCTTCATATATTAAAAACTCTATACTCTAAAACTCTATGCATGTCACCTCAGTCAATTTAAAAAGGTCAATGTTTGAAGGTGTGTAGCTCATAGTTTTGTTTGCATGACTGGGCGTGTGTGTGCGTGTGTGTGTGTGTGTGTGTGTACCTGTCTTTCCAGCCTGCAGACTGGCCTGGTAAAGGGAGTCGAGCTCGGACAGCTCAGCCTCTTCACGGTCACAGCAAGGATCACTGTGTTGCCCTGGGGCATGCTGGGAGCTGTAGTGCCCTGGAGAGGACTGGCAACTGTAGCTGTAGCGCTGACTGGACGCCTGCGGCCTGAAGGGAACGCAGCGGTCCGGGGGTGTTTCGTACGGCGTCACCACGGCGTCGGGCCGGTCCAAACTCCAGGAGGACCAATGGCGTGTGCCGCTGTCGGCGACAGCGCCGTGCCTCGGCCAATGCTGAGCAGCAACGGTGGGGGAGTGGGGCCGGGGCGGCTGCCAGAGAGGCGTGAGAGGTTTCCTCTGCCCGGAGGCTTCCAGAGGGGAGGACGGGGGAGGAGGATAGGACGGAGGAGCGGGGTGTGTGTGTGTGGGTTCAAGTTGTGTGGCGTGTGCGGTGTGTGTGGTGTGTGTATCCCAGAGACGCAGAGGAAGCGAGGGCAGAGAGATGGCTAAGTGCTTCCCCAGGGGTCTGACGCTCACCCCCCCTGCCTGCAGCAACTCGCACAGCCTCACCCCCGTCCCCTCCCTCCCATCCTCGCCTTCCTCCCCTCTCCTCCCACCCTCCTCCCCCTCCTCCCCTTGGCTGGAAGGGGCGCAAGGGTGAGGGATGCTGAGGGTGAGCGGGGGTCGAGGGGGAGCGGGCCGATAGGGTGGAGGGGGCGGGTCCGGGCCCAGAGCAGCGTCCTGGTTGGGCGTTGCCTGGTCCTCTTCCTCCTCCTGATTGGGCGTCAGCAGTACTTGGACCGGGCCAGGCTGTTCACTGGAGGACACAAGAGAGGGAGGGTGTCAGTCAGCCGGCAGCACGGACAGGAAAAAACAAAAAAACAGAGCTGCTCTGACGTCAGGTGAGTTACTGCATAGAGGGAAGGTCACAACAGCATACCAGGATAAACAAGCAGAAAACACACACACACACACACACACACACACACACACAAACAAACACACACACGAGCTCACCACCGTACAGAACAAACAGCTTCGAACACAATGATGCAGCCTTGTGCAAGCATCGCTTTGTGTATGGGATTTCGCAGCCATGCTGTTTGTGAGTCAGGCACAAGCTCAGCTCCACTGACTGACTGAACAAACTTCACTTCCTGATCAGAACGTCTCCCACAGATTTAATCTGATTATCAGAGCAGCTCTTTACCCTCCGCTGCACCGCTGCACTTTATCGTCGCGGAAAATAAATGTGGCTTCTGCAGTCTGGAGTAATTCAGCCTCAGCGGGCCGCTATATTACTTTATTGATTTACATACATTGATATGTGGAGGATATGATGTATGTTGAACATTAGTGGATCCTCTCTGCAGTGTAGCAGCGTGTGTGAGTGTGTGTGTGAGTGTGTGTGTGTGTCGGTATGTGTGAAGTGAGTCTGTAAATTTGTGTGTCTATTTTTAAAGACAGCGTGTGCGCAAAACCTGTATGTGTCTACGTGAGTGCCGGCCCCCATCCCCCACATTAACTCTCCCGTCTCTTTTCAGCCTTAGTAATTACCCAGCAGGCTTTGCAGCGGCAAGCTATAAATCAGAGGCTCGTGTTGATCAATAGAGGAGAGGAGGGAGGTAATAAAAGAGGCTGAGAGCCGAGCTTTACCTCCTCCTCCTCCCCTTCGTCCCGCTGTTAACAGTTTGGATTTACAGTTTAGTCATTTTTACCTAATTTCGCTGCAGTTTAAGTTGAGCTCTAATGAAGCAGAGACGACACGAACGAGTTAACAAATCCAATCATTTCTACTCTCTACCTGTAATTCTCATCAATTCATCTGGTTCAAAGTGCTGCAGTCAGACTCTGACTTTATATATATAAATAGACCTTTGCAATCAAAGCCATGTATGTGATCCTAAAATGTTTTTATCACATCAGCACTAGTGTTTATAGTAGTGTTTATTTTTCATAGCAGTCTGATCTGTGTGCTTTAATTTTTTATTATTAATTTGATTAAACATTTAATTTTAGTTCTATCTAAAATAGTTAAAGCTCCATGAAAATGCCATCATTTCTTAAAGGGTAACTCCACCAATTTTAAGATGTTTACCACCTTAAAAGCATGTACGGGACTGGATACTAAACATATTCACAACTTGCTGACTCAATATGAGTTCAACCGGAGATCCTCAACGATAAACCAGATCAGGCCTCTGAAATTCTGTTTAAAACGTTTAAAAACTGAAATTATGTGACGAAAAGTTTTGACGGTATAACAAAAATGTCTGTGTGTTGTGTCGCAGAGATATCTACTGAGGTTAGCATGCTAACCAGCGAGCCCCAGCCTGTCCTTTGTCAGAATACAACTCTCCGAGCTCTGCTAGCTGCACGGCTAACTGAGCTAACTAGCTATCAGCATCTACACTTATCAGCAGTTAGCGCTTACTCTGGTGACATGCTGCCCCGTTAGTCTGTCTTGCCTACAAGTCTAGTTTTGACTGTTTAACTATATTAAATGTGGGTTCTTTATCTCAGATTCTACGTTTTAAAAATATGAAGTACGTTTTTTTACTCAGCACTTCTCGTATGGAATAATCTACATCTGAATCTCACTTTCCACCTCCTCACACAGCAAAAAACTAAGACATCAGGAGGAGACAGACTGACTCACTGTAACACACAAACACAGCAGCGAGAAGCAGAACAAACAGACGAACGGGATGCTGAACAGTATCTGTGACTGCAGCGCACAGGACAGCAAACACAGTGACGGACTGCTGCCGCTTTAGGGCGCACAGAGGGACAGATCAGCAGCACACAAAGAGCAGAGGGAAGCCTTGGCAGCACACAGCTACAAAGAGCAGCACAACAACAATGAAGGGGAGCAGTGAAGCACGGAAAAGCAGAGAGCGACTCCGTCTCTCTCTTTTTTGCTCTCGATGGCAACACAGAGCCCAGCAAAGCAAGTTTTTTTTACTGCACTGCAACAAACACACAAACACAAAGAGGGTACGAAGTGACCGTATATAGTCGAGTGTGTGTGCTTGAGAACACACGCACATTCAGACACACAAACACACATACAGCGGGGATGTGAGAGCGCAGTGCTCGGGGGGGTTACAAAAAAAAAACAGGGGTTCTGGGATTTTGTGCAGCCAGAGCTGGAGACACACACATGAGGGTGTTGAGGTGGGTTTTTTTTGGACAGCCAGCACCCAGAGGACACACACAGAGGAGTCCTGAGGTGGGTTTGAGGACAGCTTGAGCTGAGGACACACACGAAGTGAGGAGGGGGAGGAAGGGAGGAAGGGGGGTCTGAGGTGGTTTTGAGACAGGCACCGCTGCGGACACATAAGGGGGGACAGTGGTGGTACCTGCGAGGCCCCTGTGGGCGGGCGCTTCCTGTCTCCCGTTCCATTTCCTGTTCCTGCCTGCGTTTGATTGGGCCCCCAGTGCTCCTCATGCACGCAGCTACAGCCAATCCGCTATGAGCGTTAGCCTCATGCAGGGGTCTGAGCACAGCTGAGGATGTTAACATCAGAGCGGGAGATAAAAAGGAGAAAAGACAGAAAAGATGTAACGACAGAGTGGCAGAGAGAGAAAGAGTAGTAGAGTGAGTGAGAGGGAAAGGAAACAACAAATAAGATTGAAGAGGAGTAAAAGATGACAAAAACATGAGGATGAAAGAACAGGTGAGACAAAAGGAGAAAATAGAAGCAGAGCAGAAGGAGTGGTTATGAGGGGGCCGGCATGCATTACGCTCCTCTACTGTAAGTCAACGTGTGTTTTAGACATGTATAGAGCTGCAAAGTGAGGATTTGTTTTGGGCGTCCCGTTTTTTCTTTATCGAGAACTTCTTTGAATTGGCTACATCGAAAATATTAGCATCTGCAGTAACAAAAATATATTGTTCTTCGTTTAAAAGTCAAAGGTACGGGCATGTGTACATGAAAGCTTAAAGAAGTCAACTACAACTCCCAAGAATCACACGTGTGACACTATTTAGTAACTATGGTATTTTATTCATAATTACACCAAAAAAGCGTTCCACATTTTAGCTCCCATTTGTGCCTTCTTCTCTTTAGCTAATGTACAGCTGCTGAGGCTCATGGGTAATGTAGTGCCATCCGCCACTAATCCCTCTTTCTCACACACAAAGCTGAAATAATTAAAACTGTAATCTGTGTTCACCAATTGAATGTTTCCTTAAAACTAGATTATGTAACTTTTGTAAGACGTCTATGGCGTCAGAGGAGTGCCACAAAAAACAATCTGTAAAAGATTTAGAAAATAAATTAGGAAATGTTAAGATGTATCCATTTATTTCCTTATTTATTTATTTATCTATTTATTATGTTATTTATTCCTCTTTGGATATCTTTTTAATTTTATTTTTTTTTACAGATTTTTTTTTGTTTACGGTCCTCGTATGACTCCATAAAGGTTTTGAAAACTCAAATCAATTAGTTTTTTGATTATGGGCTATTTTTTGTGCTATGAATAAAACTGACTTGACGTAGCTAATGTTAGCAAACTTATTTCTCAACTCATTTCTTACTTCTCATTTTATGTCACTCCTATGACAAATAATGATAAATGTTAATGCTAAATGCCAATGTTGTTTTCCTCACTCAGATCGAGACAGAGGATGTTAGGACATATTTTAAAGCCCACTGAGGCAATGTGAGCGTGAAACAGCCATTTCTGAATCCACTTGTGCTACTTTACTGTTACAGTATGCTTTATTCCAACAACGGTGGCTGTTTGGCATCATAACTTTTAACATTTTGAAGGAGACTCTTGTGTTTTTACATTTAACAAACATCAAGGATGTAATTTGTAGAAAACTCCGAAACAGGAAGACTTAATTGTAGGAGAAAGACTTCCACACCCAGCATCTGTTCCCACTTTGCAACTCTATTATAAATGCATCAATACAGTATGATAACTTGTACTGTAGTTAGTGAGTCAAAAAGTCAAGATAAGTGAGGAGCAAAGTTGAGGCTACGTTCATGAAACCACACACGCCAAATTCAGATTTCTTTGGTGCGCAGCTTTGTGAACGCACCTTGAATGGTGTTAGTTGGTTATAAAAAAGATGAAGAAGAAGAAGAGGACAACAAAAGAGCAGCCATCACCCATTTTGGCTTTTTGCTTAACAGACTTTTGATTGATAGACGCAGAATAAAGGGAGGCTGATGGCAGCTCTGTTGTTGTTGTTGGCTGTAACGTCCTCTAAAACACTGAGGCAGATTGTCTGGAGTCCGCCTGAAACCATCGATAGGGATGAGGGAAACCAAATTCTGTTACGTAATCGCACTGATAGTGATGCCATCTGTTCGTTCGCAAGTCGTCCTTTCACTTCATCAAGGTTGAGTGTACTCATGGGGGTGTGTGTGTGTGTGTGTGTGTGTGTCAGGTACATGAGGCTGAACACACTGAAGCACACACAGTAGGACAGACAGGGCACAACATAATAATCCCTGATATAGATTTAGTTAGTGCTGAGCTGGAGGGGAAAACCTGCACACCTGCAGTTCATACAAAACTCTCACGTACACAGAGACACGTGTTTACACACACACACACGCACGCACAGAAAAATATAATTTGCGGATGCATGAAAACACACACACACACACATACGTAGAGTAATACGTACACCAGCTGTCTTTGGAGCCAAGTTTCATGTCATCCAGGTCAGGTCCAAGTCAAGTCAAAAGTCTGCAAATTGCATCAGCGTGCTAACATGCTCACAATCACGATGCTAACATGATAATAGTTTATCTTGTATAACGTTCCTAGAGAAAATATTTTAGCTTAATGCCAACCAAACAAGCAGTCACCGCAGTAAGTTAGCCTACTGCTAGCTATAGAAGGTGCTGCTGTTCGCCATTTTTAAGTTTATTCACTTTCTTGCAAAGAGCTGGATGGGAAGATTTGTATCTCAAATCTGTGCAATAAATACGAAGCTACAAACAGTTAGATTAGCTTAGCACAAAGACAGGAAAAGGGAAGACAGCTAGTCAAGCTGTGTGAGCCTGTACAGAGTTACTTTGAGCTAAATGCTAACATCACAAAGGGCCGGAAAAAGGTATGTATGCGCCAGTATGCGCCTACATCTTTAAAAACTCATAGTCTCAGTTTTCCCTGTGACTAGTTAATTGACTTTGACATGTAAAATTGGTGGAGTGCCCCTTTAAATATAACTTGAGTCCAAGTCTGAAGTCTCACAATCTCACACACACACGTAACACATACATGACTATTTGTATGTATGTGTTTATTTACATGTAAAAACATAAACAAAGCGAGATGCACACACACACACACGGTGAATTCCCTCGAGTGAGGCGGTGACATCAGAGCTCTGAACGTGAACTGGGATTGTGATTTTAAAATGGGAATCACCCTGAGAGAATTTCCCACTCAGTGACGGTCAGTAAACGTCCCACAGGAGTTTCCATGTTGGTAAAAACTGATCTGACAGGGATTTGCTCTCTGCTCTGTTCTGCAACACTGAACTCAGCGAGAGCTCAGCTGGATGACGCACACACGCACACACACACACACATAAAACACTCGTGGATGACACACAAAAAAAACCAAATAGTATGAGTTATAGTAACACTCGCCGAAGACAAAAATACCGATGGAGGGAGACAGATGGAGAGACAGACGAACAGATGGGAGTGAGGACAAAGAGGAGGTCAGACAGAACCACGGACGTACAAGTCACTGTGACGACTAAGCTAGACAACAGGTGATAATGTGACCTTAAAGCTGCACCGGGCAAGATTTGAACACAAAAATACACTGAAGTGACGCAGAGCTTCACGTCCCTGCAATTGAAAGGCAGCAGATTTGCCCTCCGTCTGTTTCTTGTAGAGAAAATTAAGAATGAAATCCAAAGTGACGCCGTAAGTCAGCGCTAATGTCTTTGATGCACCAGTTTTAAACATACGACGTTGCCACATGCAGCTTTAAATGCAGTTTGACCTTCTTCTTAAAGGGCCGGTTCACACAAATTCACAAAGAAAAGAAACATATTTTCTCACTTACTGAGTCTGCTAACAAGCCATGCAGAAAGAGATCTCTGGACTGTGAAGAGTTTTTATCTGAAGTCGTTTTGACCAAACAAGTAGTCCCTTTAAACTACTGTGCGTATCAAAAATTGCATTAAACGGTATGAAAATGTAGACAGAAATGTCTTAAAGGTGCAATATGCAAGAAATGACATCCTTAGCTTAGTTAGCCGTGCAGCTAGCAGTCGAGACATTATGCCAAAACAAGTTTTCTGTTGATAATTTTCAGTTTTCATCTTAAATTCTTCCGAATTGCACCTTTAAAATAAAAACAGAAATATCACAAGATGGAGGTAGGTGAGATAATATGTTTTCCATAAGTTGTGTGAACCGACTTCTAACTCTTGACATCCAATACATTTCTACTCCACAATCCCTCGCTCCTACTCCCTGTCTTTCTCTTCACCCCTCTTCCCTCCATACCCTGGTGTTGGAGCTGGTCCAGGTCCATGAATTTGCTGGGTTTGGGGTTGAATCCCATGGCCGCCTCCCGCTCCGCCTCCCTCCGCTTCTGCTGCTCCTGCTGACGGGCTCTCCTCGCCACCTCCTCCTGCAGCTCGTCCAGCTCACTGCGCCCTGAGCCTGAGCAGAAAAAAAAACCCACCACAAATGAAATCATCAGTCAGAGCAGAGAAGCAAGATACAGCAAGTTTAAATATGTGCACAGATACGTACCTGCGTTGGTGCCGCCGCCCCAGCTGGGGGAGGGCAGCTCCTGCAGGATGGCACCGCTGCTCTTTGACTTGGGCACCGAACGCCATGAAGGTCCTGACATCAGCACCCGTTTCTGTTGCCCCACCTCCCTGTGGGATAAAGAGAGAGAAGGGAGAAAAAAGGTGAAGAAATAATGAGAGTGTAGATCATTCGACTCCAGACAAATATGCCCATTCATTGATTTGTTGTACTATTGTTGGAAAAATTCGCCGTCCTTAATGTCACATTCGTATTTCATGCCGATAAAGTGAAATTGAGCAGAAAAACAAGAATGACACAGAAACCGCGGGAGGGAAAGACAACGAACGACACAGACGGAGAGGAAGAGACAGTAATTGTTATTTGTGAGCGCCCTACCTATCGGGGCTGCTGCTGTTCCTCTCGCTGCTCTCGTAGCCACTCTCCATCCTCTGAATCAGACGTGGCTGGTGCTCCACCCCTCTCAGAGGTGGAGGGGCAGGGGGACCCATTGTCCGCCCGCTGCCCAGAGACCTGGGCTGCCCGACCAGCCCAAACCCCGCCTCCAACTCCCCAACCTCCCTCCCTTCCGCCTCTTGTAACCCTAGCTGTGCGGGTGGAGCGGGTCCCGCAAGGGGAAAGGAGTCCTGTGGCTCCGGAGGGAGAGAGGGACCGGGCAGGGTGTTGTAGCCCAGAGAGGAGCCTCTCGGTCGGGTGAAGATGCTGTCGATGTTCAGGGCCTCTCTCCTGGGCCTCCAGGTCGGCCGGTAGCGGCCTCCAGAAGAACTGGAGAGCGAGGAAGGAGGATGTCACACAGGGATGTCACGGTTAAATACTCAAAAGGTCCAAATGTGTCTTTTTAGTAAAATCTCCTTCACTGTGTATATAAATTACAATACTAATGAGGTAATAATACAAACTCAGAACACTGTTTGAAGCTAGAAAGGTGGCAGGGTCCGCCACCGCAACAAAGTATATATGTTCAGTTTATTCAGTCATGAAAACAAAGAAACCTTGTTATTTAGTTTGTTTAGGCATAAAAAAATCAGCCAATGAAGATCTTCAGATTTCCTCCAAAATTACATAGTGCACCTTTAAGGAAAGTCATTTTAGAGGGTAGTTAAATAAAAATACATGACCTATAAAAAGACTTAAATACAGTTCAGTCAGGAGACTCACGTCGAGCTTTTAACCGTTTATTGCACCAACATTTTATTTCTGTTCTGAGCTCGACACAGACTGAGATGTGGTGATAATTAGTTCATTTGAATACGGTAGTATAATTTTGAGACACTTGTAAATATTGTTCTTTCAAATCCACCAATTTTTTCTCACAGTTATAGTTAAAAGTCACGTTTCAGATTAAAAACATTTAAGCTTTTATAAATAAAATGCAGGATGTCTACAGTCGATGCATCAGCGGTGCAGTACCTGGACTTGCTCTCGCTGCTGGTGCTTTCATCCTCCCAGTGGGGCCCTCCAGCTCCGCCCTCGCAGCCCCCCACTCCTGACGAAGAGGAGGAGGACAGGGGACGAGAAGAGGAGGAGGAGGAGGTGAGCGGCCGGCGGGAGGAGAGGAGGAAGACGGCCGTCTCCTTGTACTCCGGCAGGGGAGGAGAGGGAGGGCGGGGAGGACCCTCCACCGCTGACTCTGAACATGGAAGACAACATTTCTATTTATCCCTGAGGGGGCAATTAAAGTAAGTAAATAGTAGCGAGGCGAAGAACACTTCTTTCCACTGATACTTGAAAACTAACCTGTGTTTGCTCTTAATGTATTTGTACAACAAGTACCGCAGTTTCTCTCTTACTCCCTGAAAACACCGCGGTCACTTGTGTATTTGCTGTTGTTTGGAGCTGTCAAGGTGCAGCTGTACTTTGTGAGTTTACATAACTTTACGCCAGTATTACCTCCGGTGTCAGAGCCGTGCGGCGGTGTGCCGGTGTCGTAATTACAGACCACCGTGGTCTGGGATTCGCTGGAGAGCTGGCTGCCGGTGGACTGGTGGAGAGATCGGCCGCGAGAGGTGCGGTGACTCGAGCTGTCCGTCGAAGAGTCGGTCCGAGTGTCGCTGGATATCGACGGCTCCCGACCTGAGAGAGAATCAGATCAACAGAGAGATGACCTTTCAGTTAATCCTGAATCTTCATATGTTTACAGTCAAATAAGTTCAGCGTGCGGGGGCAGGAGTTGGATTATAGGGTTGAAGGTCGGAGCGTTAAAGCAGTAACCTCGCCTGCCCCCTGATGATAAACACTGAGTAATCTGATCTGATCTGTAGCAGAGTGTGTCATCTTTGCTGTACCGGAGTCTTCGCTGTCGTAACCAGCCTTGCTGCTGCAGTGCTGGAGCTCCAGCTGCGGGTTGGAGCTGGTACAGGGGTTGGGGCTCTCCTGCAGTATCACCGGCGTCCCACGGGGGTCAGCGTAGAGCAGCAGCAGGGGCTGATAGTGGCCTTTGATACAGCGAGACACCACGTCCTTCCACTTAGGGCCGATCTGGAGGTGCAGCGGGGCAACACACACACATAAAGACACACATGAACATACATAGAAACCCCCCGCACGCGCACACACACACAAAGAGAAAGTAAATCTATCTGTATTGAGATATAACATTACGCATATTCCACCAAAAGCAGAAGGTCAAACACACATTGTGCTGCTGTGTGTCCTCACTGATATCATGTTATCACACTTTTCCATTAGCTCAGTGATCTAATATGACTGACAGCGTGCACTGTGACTGATGGAGGTGTCAAGGACATGTAGATCCACTTTATATCACACTTTGACAACAGGCGAACGCGGCTCCCTTCGGCTCAGCCACCGCAAGATTTATATCATGTTATAACTCACGCTTGAGCCGTGAAGCGTTACAACATGAGACCGGCTTTTAGCGCTTAAACCTGCGCTAAGATTCAGACAAAGACGGGGATTAAACCTTAAACACATAATCAATCTCCAGCCGCCCCCGCTGACCATGCAGCACTTGAACTAACCATGCAGCGTAGTTCTTGTCATTGCTGCTCTCACAGGCACAACTGGAGATGCAGCAGATACTGTACAGCAACACCTCCCCCCCCTCCCCACCTCCCCGTGTTGCAGCATGCAGACTCCGAACTGTGTCTCACCTCTTTGACGTGGGCGTCGTCGAAGTACATCCACTTGCGTATCTTGGTCTGGAAGAAGAAGGTGGAGTAGTGCTTGCCGTAGTAGCACACCATGCCCACCAAGTAGAGCTCCGCCTGGCGAGCCCTCTCCTCTGTCACACGGTAGAACAACTACAGAGAGAGAGAGAGAGGAGGGAGGGAGGGAGGGAGGAGGAGGAGGAGGAGACAGGGAGGGAGGGAGGGATGCAGGGAAGAGAGGGAGAGGTGTGCAGTAGCAGGGAGGAGATAGAGATAGAGGAGTTAGTGTGAATACAAGCACATTTTTTTGCTCACCTAGAAGCTGTATGCAGTAATCCTTCAGTCACTGCCTCTCCTCATTGTGTGCTGCACACACACCGCACAGCGCTACATGTGTGCCGCAGCTCCTCATGCAGAAGTGATGCACAGATCTCACACTGACGCCTCAGTAAGGTCAAATAACACTGCTGCACATTTCACATGCACAGATAGACGTGATAAAACTGCAGTGTTGTTGCAGAGTTGTTGGTTTAAGAATCGTCTTTATAATCCTTTATAATCTTTACCTGCTGCTGCATATGGTTCAAATGTCATTATTGAGGACTTAAAGGGACAGTTCACCCCAAATTCAACACATATCCCTCCTCTTACCTGTAGTCATATTTATCCATCTTGCTTGGTTTTTGATCCGAGGAGCTGAGTTATGGAGATATCTGCCTTCTCTTGAATATAATGAAACTAGACGGCGCTCGGCTGCTGGTGCTCAAGGCGCCAAAGAAATACATTTGAAAAACTCGACAGCAATGTCTCTTTACAGAAATCACGACCCGATTACTGAAGATAATCCACAGAGGTAGCCTCTCGTTTCCTTCAGAGCTAGGGCTGCGTATTGAACTTCAACACTTTTATGGCAATGCGAGTATCAAAAAAAGTCTTGTCATTCCACACCAAATTTCAATACCTAAGGAGTTTATCTCAGCGTCACGGAGCCAATAAGCATGCAGCATGCTTGTTGTGCCAAGATCTAATAGTGCTGGTGATTGGCTGTCTCGAGGCATGCAGGTTTCGTCCAGACACGGGGCTCATTACCTGTATGTGTACTGTAATCTTTTGTGAAAAAGGATTTCATGAAATTGGTACCAAAGAAAGTATTATTCAGAGACAGGTATCGAAGTCAGCGTATCTGTATTGACATTTATTTTAATGATATCCAGCCCTGTTCAGCGCGATGATACGGCAAGAAAATAGTTCAAACATGAAACTGCTCGGAGAAGCTCTGTGGGTTATCTTGAGTACCGAGTCATCATTCCTGTAAGAAGAAACTGCTGTTGAGTTTTTCAAATGTACTGTATTTTTTGGTGCCATCTAGTTCGATTATATTCAAGAGCAGGCAGCCATCTCCACGGCTGAGATCTCCAAACATCAGCAACTCAAACCTCCTGACAATCTAGATGGATGAATAGCACTACAGGTGAGAGGAAAGATATGTATTTTCTATTTTGGGGTGAACTGTCCCTTTAAGTCGACAAAATGTCAGATAATAGGCCGTGACGACTTTCCACAGCCCAAAGTGACGTCTTCAAATTACTTCTTTTGTTCGAGCAACAATCCAAAACTCAAAGATATTCAATTCACGGAGATAAAAAAAACAAAAGAAAAACAGCAAATCCTCATTTTTGACGAGCTGGGACCAGCAAGCGTCGAGCATTTTAGCTTGATAAATGAAAATCATTAACAATTGCCATCTATTTCATTGTAATAGACCAATTGTTTCCGCCCTAAAAAAACCCAAACAATGGGGGCAAAGAACACAAAAGAGTAACGGGGAAGCAGAAAAGAGAGAAAACAGATGCAGAAGACAAAGAGAGAAAATGAAAGCGGCGGCGGGGTAGGAGGGATACAGGAGACAGATGGATTCACTTTCTCTGATCTGAACGACTAAACAAAAGCAGAAAATGCGATAGATTATGCCTCCGATTCCTATCTAACAACTAGCTTCATCTCACAACGGCGGGGTGAAAACGAGAGAGACGGCAGCGGGCGGAGACAGAAGATAGAAGATAGAGGAAGGAATTTGACTCACTATAACACATATTCACTGATCCATTATTCATAGATATCGCTTCAGAATGCGGCTGGAGATGTTACAGTGGCATTAAAATGCATCAGCATTACTCAGTCATGACACGGAGTATCAGAGGCCAAACACGTGTGTGAGTGCGAGGTGTGAAAGCTGCAACACGAGACAGAGCAACGACATCCTGAGCTCCATATGAGAGTAATGGAGGTCAGGTCAGTTGTGTCATGTGTGTTATAATTTGTTGTTTGCTGTAACAGGATAGGTTGAGTTTACTGGGCGTTACAGCATGCACAGATATCGTATTTGTATTTAAGTGTATTTACACGTGTGTGTTTGAGAGTATTCGTGTATCCTTACGCATGTGTGTGTGTGTGTGTGCATGTTTTTGTTTCCTATTGGGGACCTTGTCATACACACTGACCATGCCAGGACCAGTAGTCTTTATGGGGACCAAAAACCAGCCCTAATGCAGCCAAACATGATCTCTGAGGTTGTGGTTGAGTTTAGGTTTAAGGTATGAATTGAGATTAGGTTAGGGTTACAGTAAGGGTAACCAAGTGCAAAAACCCACCGTGACATCACTCATTGGTTTGTGGACTATTGTTTTGATGACTCGAGTTCGACATTAAAGTCCTCACCATAGGAGGATAGGCTGTTGTAGCAACTTGTCAATCACAAGGTAGCCACGCCCTTAAGCATACCCTGCTGCTTTATCGTCTACTTCACTCAAAAGTTTACACGATAAACATCATGCTGCATTGAAGAAGACTTGAAACTAAAGATTGAGACATTAAACTCATTAGGAAACTGTTTACTGAGGTAATTAAACAAGTGAGAAGTAGGGTCAACGACATGAGCATGCCTCTGGTGATTCGTACCTCTGGCCTGGAGGTGAAGTGTCTGAATAGTTTTTCCAGTGTCTTTCCCCAGTTTCAAAACTGTTTCAAAAACCATTCTCTGTGAGACTGTGGTGCTTTGAGCTAAAAGCTAAAGTTGCAGATGTTTCGCGATGATATCATCATAGATTAGCATATTAGCCTGTGCAAAAAGTCGTTTTGCAGGTATTTGTCAGCCTCTGGAAACCAGGAATGTTTGCACCAGATTTTATAGGAATCCATCAAACGTTTCCTGCAACTAGAGTTACAAAAAACATGTATTTTTACTGTTTTACTGTAAGAATTTCTCTTGTAAAGGTCCAGTGTGTTGGGGTTAGGGGACTCTATTGGCAGAAATGTAATATAAAATTCAAATCTATGTTATCATTTGTGTGAAATCACTCGAAAATGAATCGTTGTGTTTTCGTTGCCTTAAAATGGGTCTTTTATGTCCACAGAGGGAGTGAGTCCTCTTCAGAGTCCGCCATGTTGCACTGCCATGTTTCTACAGTAGTCTCCCACAAACCTGTCTCAAGAGGGGCCTTTTGCATTTCTAATGGTATTAGGCTGTTTGCGATCTGCAACCTCAGAGGAGCACTGAAGGGGCACTCGCCACCACAACATTATTTCTGACTGTTGCTCTCAATCTTACTGCTACTAGCAGCGCTCACTCACATGTACACACTGTGCACAAACCTCTTTTTACAAACAAATTTAGAGCATTATGTCAGTGTTTGGGTGGATGTACTTGGCTGCTCAAAAAGGCATACATAACATACGTTAATGTGTTACAATGACCGTGTAATGTGTGTGTGTGTAATGTGTGTGTGATCCCCTTACATCTCCCAGACGCAGGCAGGTCCCCAGGCTGTGTATGACGTCCTCCGCCAGGTCAGAGTGGTCCGAGTCCCACACCAGCCCGATGGACACGATCTCCGGTGAGTTCATCAGCACCCGGCGGATACGCAACACCTCCCCGCAGTTACTCTGTGATGGAGGGAGGGAGAGGAAGGGAGGGGGGAAGAAGGAGAGCGTGTGATCAAACAGGTTTATTCATGCTGTGTTATGAGGCAGCGTGACAGCGGTGTACATCGCTAAAAAATCATCCCTGTATTTGGCAGAGGTGAACACACGTGCACGCATGCAGAAACACACACGGGATGAAGCGAACAGTGGGAGAATGAGTGGCCGAGATAAAAGGCAGGAGGGAAGCGACGATGAAAGGATCGTAAGAGAGAACGACAGAGGAAGAAGCGCTGTGCTGAGTTGTATTTGTCCCTTGGGCCTTCTGTTGAGTTCAGAACCGCGTGTTCTGAATCCTTCCTTTGAGTCATGACCCACCGCAGAGCTGGTGCACACACACACACATGCGCACACACGAGCATGCACGCAGTGCTGGCAGAGCGGGCTCGGAAACAGCCTGAGAACACCCCGGCAACCAGACACTTTGCCAAACACAACACTCGCACACACACATATGCACGAGCACACACAGAACTCTCTCTTTGTGGGCGGCGGGCTGTCTTGCGCTGGCACCAGAGATGGCAGGAAGGTATTTTGCCAGGGTCTGCTTCTCGATTCTCAGAAAGGGACACAAACACAAGCCTGGCAGCGGCAGCCAAGCAGCACAGCAACTGAGACACAGGCTATCTGTTAGCTTAGGACGGCGTCGACGGGACACACGGCCCTCGGTTAGCTCCCTGTGCTGTGTCTCTGCTGAGAACAGCCGCTGACAACATCATTCATCAAGCGATCGTACAAACAGATTCGCTCTGCTTCATAATACAACATTGATCTTGCAGCCTCGTCTCTGAATTTTGTATGCAAATTTCTTTTCTTTGCTTTTTTTTTTTTTTTTCCCTCGTTGTGGCTATGCAGACCTTTCCAAGAGAGACCGAGTTATATAACAAGTGCTGCTGGTCAAAGGATACTGTAGGTTTGCAGAATGCTGATTGTGGCGTTCTCCAGAGCAAAATGAAACAACTTTAGGAAAATGTTTGTGCTTATGCTTTCTCACGACTCATACGGCAACGAAATAAAGGGACAATCCCACTTTTATCAGCGTATTGGGGGCTGAGGATGCAGACTGAACAGCAGAATCAGGTGGAAAGTTACTGTAGATAAAGGACAATTCAGATGTTTTACAACTTGGATGTTATTTGTGTATTTTAAGCCATCATTTCCATCAATCATGACAATACTCAAGTTATCGCTGGGATCTAAGAAAGCTTAAAAGTCGCTACAACAAAGTCTACATCCAAATGTCGGGCGTTCCCTGCTTTTGTAAGTCTCAGAGCGCTGAGATCTGTACAAACCCATAATTCATCCAGAAGGCTAGAAGGTCCCTGAAGTGGACTTTCTGTAGACTTTCAGAGAGTCAGCTTGGGGTGAGGGTTTCACAGGATTTATCTGTTTAAATTACCCACAATTCATTGCAACACGAATTGACGTTTGAAGTTTTCGAGCTGCGGACTGAAAAAACAAAAAACGTATTATGAAAGTCTTTAAAACATTACTTGAATTGTGATGGCCAGAAACAATTTTAAGCCAATCATGACAAATATACATACGTACAGGCTATAGTGGTAATCAAAATGCATTACAGTATATTATAGTAGTCCTGAGGCCTGTTTATCACCGGCTTATATCGCCATGCAATCTCACACCTAACTACATACGTATGAGCGATCAGCAGATGAGGTTTAAACCAAGCCAAGAAGCCAGTCAGATTATCTGAGCTGCTAAAATATGAAAAATGTGTAAGTCGCTACCGGCAAAGGAGAAAAAGTTCTTCTTGAATAGAAAATTATCCTCCTCTCTAGATGCAGGCAATTAATTTGGTGAGTATACAGTTTTAGGTAATCAAATCTATGGAGATAAAGCCCAGAGAGCTGTTTAATAAAACAGCAGGAGACGAAATTGCAACATTCGCTGATACATTTGTGGTTCATGAGTGGTTAAATAGTTGTTTTCTGTCGTTGTTTCTTGTCATTAGTTAAACGTGTCAAGAAGGGAATACTGATCATGTTGCAAATTGCAGCGTGCATGTTTGAAAAATAGGTTATAACATATGAAATGAGTTCTGAAGTATAATTTTGAGATATTTAGTGCTTTATACTTTCATTTTGCTGCATTTAAGAGAGAAACTACTTCTACCACTTTTACTTTTGACTGTTAAACTGCAGTTACTACTTATCTTGCTGGATTTCACTTATAAAAAACATGCCAGTAAACACATTTATGTACATGGCACCTTTCAAGAGCAAGAATGTCGGAAAGGATTCGGTGTTGAAGACGATCAAACAGTTCACACTCAAACGTCTCTTTAAACCCCTCTAGCTTAATTTCAAATGCATCCTTAAAAGTTCTAAATAGTTATCTAATACTAGGAAAATTTCACATATTAACACATCATTTCATTTAATGCTTAATATCAGATCTAATGCGAGGGAAAAATTAGACGAGACCGAGCCATCAAAGAGGGAGCGAGGGCCCCCCCACGCGGACCCCCCGGCAACACAGCTGGAAGCCCCAGTGGGAGGCGGTGGAGGAAACTCTAATTGAATCTTGACCTTAAAATTGAAAGTCAAATGGAAACATGGATCGAGATAATCGCGACGCCCTTAATACGAAGAACGTTCAAATCAGCTCCGCCTCAAGCAGCTACAATATTAAAAGCTGCTGTAAGTGTCACTTTCTTATTAAAATAAGTGTTAAACAGCTCTGTGTTCCAGCAGTAATCACTGTGCGGTGAGTGTTTGGTCAGTAACTCACGTCTCTCCTCCTCCTGCTCGAGCAGTAAAAGAGAAGATACATTTTCTGGTATCCCTGCTCGCTTTATCCAATCAGGACAGAGAACTCTATGAAGAGGCAGTCCTGTCTGCTCGGGACGACTTATACTACCAAACAGGCCGAGTGATGAAAATGGCTTGAAGAAAAGAAAGAGGGAAAGAGAGCTGCCTCGGAAAAAAAGAAAGGAGTCGTGCAAGTGTAAGCAACTTAAAACACGGCAGTAAAAGACAATCCTACAGACGGAAACACAAAAACTTATTTGACGTTTTCTTTGTGCTGATTTTATTCACCGTGTTGCTTTGCCATCATCTTCAATTAACCTAATCCACCCAACAACAACACGTCACCACCAGTCTGCAGTTTGTGGTAAACTCAAGATGTCGTTCCCGTTAGTCTGAGGCTCAACAGGTAAATAAAGTCGTCAAACATGCATTTAAGATGAACTAAATGTTACATTTTAAAGTAAGATCATGAAAAAAGACCATTTTATTGTACGCAAGCTGGTGCGTGATGCAGGTTAGAGGATATCGCCAGATCATAATTGGTGCACCAATATCTGCAGCATCACTTTTTCCAACCAAGCCCAGTTCAAGTCTCTCATGCAAACTTATAAAATGTATCTAATTGGCTGCCAAAACAGGTTTGCATGACCCTCAAGTAAAAAACGAGTATTTTGATGTTACTTTAAAACTAGTAGAAAAACTGAAAACTTCTCCCACTGCAGCATCCATGTAATTAATTAATTAAATTCACTTCAGCTGTTAACCGACCGTCTTCACACTTCCCTCTGTCAACTCTTTGGCACCAAGCAAACATCTTCACACTCTCCTATCTTCAATCTGGCACCTACAGTATCTTCCAGCAGCCTCGCCGCCATCCAAATACCATCGCTTTGTTTGAGCAAAGCCCTGCGTGGTATTAACAAAAGATCAGCGCTGCGAGTGATGGAAGATAAACAGAGACAGGTTTGTGTGGGTCCCGCAGGACTGCGCACACAACGTCAGCGTTTGGGCCGTGAATAATCTAACGGTGCGTGTGAGTGTAGCTGCAGCGGCGAGAGTTTGTGGTGGTGGCGCTGCTGCTGCTGCTGCTCTGTGAGGCAGCTGAGGAGGCGCTTTGTGCGGATGCTTTGGCAGAGAGGGCTGGTCGAGCGCGGCCAAGCTGGATCTGTTCAGCAGCAGCACTTTCCCATGTGGCAGCAGGGAACAGACCTGCAGAACAAAGGCATCAATCCTCCGTCCACCTCCGTCAATACCTACACCTCCTCTTTCTTTCTCTGTCTGTAATCTCTCTTCACTTTCTTCACTCTAACAGTTTTCCCCGACAGGTTTAACATTATTTTTTCCCCCAGCACAGCCAAATGCTCTTTTGTTTCCTGCCACAAGAAGAGGACGATCGTTACGGTTTACTGTAAAGGAGGTCGATGACGACGGGTCGGAAAACGCTTCCGGTAATAGAAAGTGAGGAGAAAAATGGGAGAAAATGCAAATGAGATGCTGATTATGTAACGCAGACGCGGCGAGAAAGAGGGAGGGAAAAACAAACAAAGACATGATGAAACTGCCAAAGTGGTAACACTGCACTTCTATTTTTAAAAACTGAATTTCACCCGTCTTTTAGTTATTTTTATCAATCCAACTTTTGACTTTGGAAAAAACAGAAATTAGCAGATTCTTTTGGGGGTTTTAGATATTGAATATCAATATTGATATTGCGACAATATTGTAGGGATGACTCCTGGTCTTTAACAAAATATGTAAAATAATCACTGATGACGTGAAAATAATGACTAAGTGGGTAAAGGACAGTATAAGAACAAGAAGAACAGTCTGGTGGGTTCAGAAAATGACATCAATTAACTTAAATGCAGATTTTAAACCAAGTCAAACCAAAGCGTGTGTGTGTGTGTGTGTGTGTGTGTGTGTGTGTGTGTGTGTGTGTGTGTGCACTCACAGGGCAGTTGCGCAGGTCTCCCATGTTGCTGGCGTTGCGGAGCAGTTCTCCAAACATGTCCGGTGTGGGTTTCTCTCTGCACTCTAGCATCCTCACTGCCTGGTTACTGCAGCATCGAACACAAAAACAACACGTTGACACACTCTGTGAACGTGTGCGCTGCTCACAATGAGACCAGAGCTTCATTTTACAGGGCTGCAAATTTCATTGTAAGACGGTGGTGATTTACCAAGTAACATATTCAAATTTCTTTTTTAAATTACCCCCAAAGGACCATCATAATTGGCTCAAAATGTATTTAAAAATACCCCAACACCATTCAAATATAACATTCTGCTATTTTCCAGATATCAGTTAATAACTAGCTGGTAATTTATTTAGTACATTTCCAGGAAACTTCCAACTAGCTTCTGTCTAACTTCCCCTCAGCGTGCTACTCCATTGAAGTGATTTATCGCAGCTTCACCCCGAACAAAACGTCTGAAGGTAAGTAAAGTAAAAGTAAAAGTAAATTTTTGAACCATTTCATTTTCACTTCAACAACTTTGGAACAATTTTTTTATAATTGCTAATTTCCAACAAATACAACTTCATTATCAAGAATCAAGTTCGGGGAGTTTAGGAAAATGGTCGCGAAGTTGGACTGAATCGAATTTACTGACCTGCAGAAGTTGAGCAGAAACTAGTTTAAAATTAAAGTGCAACAACTCACTTCACTTTAGTGGCCTTTAGACAGAAACTAGCTGGAAGTTAAGGTAGCATGGTTAGCCAATGTTAGCTAGAAACTAGTCTTTCCTGTGTGAGAAGCTGTGAAACAGAATCCATATTCTGACTCCTCTCTGCAGATTATGATCTTTGACCTTCGTGAAGTGTTTGAGATGAAAGAAAATATCCCTACAGGGAGCAATAACAGTACAGAATCATCATTATTGTTCTTAAAGGAGAAGTTTATGTACAACTAATAATTTGATGACAGAAGCTTAACTCTCTTTCAGCGAGGCTTACACAGCGACACTGAGCTGCAATTATCCCCTTTAAGAACAGTCGTCCTCTGAAGGACAAACTCAAATATACGTTATTGTTGTTGTTGTTGTTGTCGTTCTCGTTATAATCTGTGAATACCAAATGAACTCATGCAGCTCAGCACCATGTATGGGATTATGTGCGCAATGAATCAGCATTGTTTTGTTTCTGGTGAAGTATTCCTTTAAGAATAACGATTTTTAAAAAAACATCCAAACATCCTCCCCCTCTCCTCCCCCCTCTCCTCTCCCTCACCCCTTCCATTAGCCTGACGTGAACTCAACCTCTTCTCTACTCTCATTCAGCTTCGACCTCTCCTCTTCGAGATGCGCAGGCAGATGTGAGGCTACGAAAGCGGAAAAAAACAACAACAACAACGCGGCAGGCGGAAACACACTTGTTTACTTGTGTCTGACTCGTGCTCGAACCAGACGTTTGTTTTGTATTTTTGTTGCCCTCTGATTATCTTACTCATGTTGACTTTTGCATATTTGGCTATCTCGACTGTAAACAACAGGCTCCACTAAGGGTAAAAATAGCTTGGCAGCGCTAACAGGCACAAACACAGAGCGGTGGCACCGCTGTGCCCCACAACTACCTTGACACAGTGTGTTTATTTGTACTTTTGCCCCCCATTCATCCCTCTATTTCCTCTGCCGTGTTCTATTTCCAAAAGGCATACGGAGTGATATATCCTCTTATTTCCTCATTCGCAGTCTTTCCGACCCACTGTTCCACTTATAGATTTATGTCGCCCCCTGGGTCTACTGAATCAAACAGCTGATTGATTACTTCCCCTGTTCCTTATTTCATTGACTGAGAGCGTGTGCGAGTTTTATGTAACAGCTCTGAGGATGCACACACGCGCACATGCGTCTCCCTGCCCGTGGATTTACCTGCGCTTAGCGTCTACCTGGACACTGGAGGAGATATTAAGCTCACCTGCTCTTGCATATGCATGATCGTACCCGTGTGTGCATAATGTGTGCGCGTGTTCGCAGTTCAGCAGGGACCCGTGAAGGGAAGAAGAGAACACGCTGTACCTTCCTTTACTGCCACCCAGCCTCAGCTTGCTGCCAGATTTACTGCAGTGTGTGTGTGTGTGTGTGTGTAGGTGTGTGTCTGGTCTTACCAGAGGGATGTAGTGGAGATGTAATGAACCATCTGAATGAAGGGCAAGGGGTCTGATGTGGCTCCACAGCTGTTACACACACACTGCAAACACGAAAGCATCCTCAGATTCATCGCAGGACATAAAAAAATGCTTGCGTGGGCGGTTGTTTTTCTTGATTGACAGCTCGGTAACGCTCTCCTACCTGTTCGAACAGCGTCATGGCAAACTTCTGGTGTGGTATGCAGTGTTTGGCTGTGCAGATGTCCTCTCTGCTCTCCGCGCTGATGTGGAAGTGGATACGCATCAAGAGATTCTCCTGAAGGAACACACGAGGCAAAGTGGGCATCAATTAATATGTGTGTTGTGTGGTAAGTTGGCATATGTGCTTGTTTATATTGTATACATGTGTACAGTGCATGTGTGTGTGTGTGTGTGTGTGTGTGTGGGTTTGATCGTTCCTCTCTGTTGGTGCTCTTGTTAATCTGACCGTGGGAGCAGCATCTATATTTCATAAGAAGCCGACGGATTCCCTGACTGAACACATTTACTACCAATCGATCAGACAGGGCCTCTCATGCACACACATAAAACACACACACACACACACACACACACTGTGGAGGTCCTTAAGGCAGAGAGAAAGCGGCAGAGAAAGAGACCGAAAGTGGCTGCGAGAAAGCAACAGGAAGTGCTGCAGAGAGGGAGACGACGAGTGAAAATGATAAAACCTGTGACTAATGACATTCCCTCGTCTTAATTTTCCCCCTTCAACAAATGATAAAAGTCAATTCCCAAAATGAGACACACACCATTCGAAAAAAAATGCTTCGCTTTGCTTCTGAGGAGCTAAAATCCAAATAAAACGTGATAAAGGAACATCAGAGAATTCAAAATCTGGGAATCCCCAAACCTGTGATACTTTCATAATAACTTCTTTCAGACAGTTAATATGTTTTTTTTTTCTCCATCTATCTTTAATCAAGAGCGTGGTCTTTTTATTTGAGAGCATGACTCACAGATTTCATGATCAGATTTTTTAACTCCTTCCCTCAAAGCCCTGCCTGTACTCTTGCTTTTCTTCTGCTCTATGCTTTGCACTCAGACACACTGTAGGTGCTTGAGCAGATTTCTAGCGTTCCAGTTTTTTTCTGGCAGATTTTTGTGTAAAAACCTTGTCAAAACTCCCCGTGAGGTGTTTACCAATGAAATGATCAGCAATCTGCCAGACTCCCATTCCTGACTCATAAAGCCGATGTCGTTCTCCTCTCTAGCACACCAACGGGGGCTGCTGAAGCTATTAGAGCAAAAGAAAAACTGTAGGTGCTCGTATATTTTATACTGTATATTAGAGGTCAGGTGTGTGGGATTTGTTGGTGTCTAGACCACAACTGAACCACTCAGTCTCAGATTCTGCTTTGGTGGTCGCTATGACCCGACACCTGGATTCATGCGTTGCTTTCCTGCATTCATCCAAAGTCATGTTCCTCCCGTAGGACCAAATCGCTCTCTTTTAGCTCTGTTTTTGGTCTCTACCACATCCTGAGCGACCGTCTTGCTCAGCTCTTCGGCTGCTAAATGCTCCGCTGTGTTCACCAGCTTGTCACTAACTGCTTCTGTCTTCTGTGCGGCGCTGTGCAGAAAGTGTACAGAGAGTGTTTAAGGGCTTATCTGCTAAAAACGGCCGTCCGCGGCGCCTTGAGAGCGATGAGAGTGAACCAAAACAGTTGGGCGGTACACCTAAAACAAGAAGCTGAAACTCGCTGTAAAGCTCCATAAACTGGGGGGAGCTGATCTGATAATTATCCGTAGGTCCAGCACTACGACCGACCGCCTTTCACATTGTCAGATTGTTTTCATATTCTCGTTTTAAACGTTAAAATATCTGCTGCAAAAACCCACACAGAGCTTCTCTGCACATACAATTAGTGAGGAATTACTTTAAATTAATCATCTTAAACAACACATTAGCAGGTGTGGTTAGATACAAGATACAAGATTTAATTTATTATCATTTTACAATATAAGGTTGTATAATGACACAGTTTTTTAGTAATTTATGCTACCACTAAAAACAGAAATGATATGGATGGATTAATAATTAATCTGAGTTGAGGAGTCTTGTAACCTGAGGATAAAGCTGTTCTGTAGTCTGGTACTTCTGTATGTTTTGCCAGACAGCAGCAGGGTGAACAGACTGTGGCGGGGTGGGTGTCTTTCAGTGTCTAGTATCTTAAAGAACGTCTGTGAGCTTACAGGTACAAGGGATGGACAAAGTAACACGGTATACCTGACAATATATAGTGTGATGAACCAGTCAAGTTGAGTGGATATCGTCGGTCTCCTGAAGGTTTCAGACCGCAGTGAAGAGTTTCCTCAGACATTTACTCAGATAAACCTTTAGGCAACCCCTCACCTCTCCTGTATATGTGTGTGTATACGTGTGTGTGTGTGTGTGATTGTGCCCATGTTGTGTCTCAGACTCACAAAGCACTCGGCAGCGTCGTCCATGATACCCAGCTGAAAGCGTTGCTCGTCTTGGAAAGTCTTGGCCAGAGCGCTCCGCAGTGCATCTGATGGCAGCACACGCTCACTGCTGAACTGGAACTGGGCAAAGATACTCTGCACACACACACACACACACACACACACACACACACACGGAGAAAGAGAGAGAAATCCATTAGCGCTTTATTTCACTGCTACACTCTGCCGTAAATGCTTTCCCCTGCATTGTTTGAGTTGAATCTCACAGAAAGCGTCCGCGCCCACATGTATATATTTATGTGCTTGCGTATTTATTTCAACAGAACTCTCTAAACACATTTGTCCTGTAAATCGGCACCTTGTTCCGTCAACTGACCCATAAAACAGAAGCAGTGGAACTCGTTGTCAACTTGTCAGGAACCAAAGTGCTGTACGATAAAAAAAAAAAAAAACCCAGACTGGACTAAAACAAACGCCACAGCCGAGCTGCGCAGCACAGCTGGCCTCGATATCAGACCATATCAATAATAAATGGCATTTGTAGTGCACTTTTCTCCTACAAAAAACAGCTCTCAGAGTGCTTTGTAGCGGTAAAATAGAACCAAATCAAACTGTTGCAGGGGGCGCGGAGAGAAAGCTAGGCCACTGAAGTGTGTTTTGAGGGCAGCGTTCAGAGTCTGAGCAGGAGGGTCAGTCAGCTTGGAGAGGACAGAGATGTTTACACTGTTTACACCCACATGGGTCCAGGCAGCTGCCAGATTATGACCCCATATAGTGTCATCATAATTATTATTATTAAACCCGTCGATTTTGTCCTGTTTGTTTCTCCCGTTAGTTAAAAATAAATCTCAAAAACTACATGACATAATACGTCACCCACTGCTTTGTGGACTACTGCTTTGAATCCTCGAGTTTGGCATTACGGCTGGCGCCATCTTGCTTTTTTGGAGGCAGGAGTGACCATATTTGGATGAGAGGGTGATGTCAGGGTTTGATTTTTTAGTTCTCTCATTTCCTGTTTTATTTTGTAGGTTCTTTCCTCATGTGTCATGTTTTGCTTTACACTTCCTGTCTTTGTCTTTTTCCTACCCTTTTCCCTGTTCACCCCTGTTTCATTAGTTAATTATAGTGCACATGTGGTGTTGGAATAATTGTAAAAAACTCATGACATCCAACAGATGACGCTGAAACATTGCTTTCCCTTCAATCATCTTGTAATCCACCGGAGACGTCCCTGCTCCCAGGTAAGGAATCACCACTCTTAACTATGAGGTGTTAAAGTAAAATCACTTTTTCCTGGATTGTTAAGGAATGGATATAACGCAGGCTACACCCGTATCTCCACCTTTTCCCACTCTTCTGACATTCTCCAAATTGTATACATAAAACCTGAAAAATACTCTCTAATCCAAACAATATGATCATAACTCACTTGAAATTTTAGAGAAAACAAAACATCAGGACTTTTACTACTGATCTGGATGCAAATGCTGAATAACTGCGTCTCAAATGTGTACATTTATATCATTATGAAGCCTTAGTGGAATAGTGTGCTCTCTGAGGGCTGTCTAGGTATTGTTATTGTTATTGTAGTACCAGAGAGCACAGTCCTAGAAGTTACTGGCTTCTGTGGGGTTGATCCGGGCTGATCTGTACTTTAAATGCAGACTAAACATGAGTACAAGCGGTCGCATTCATTCAAGCAGAGGCAGCCAGAGCAACTAAGTGAGCCCGGGCTGAAGAGAGCTGCAGACGTCTAAAAATGGGAGAGATAAAAGCGTGGATAACTTTCTCCCAGATTGCCAACGGTAAAAAAATGACCTATTTTTTTTGTTGGTTAGAATTCTAAGCTGCAAAAAAAAATAAAAAAAGCAAAACCAAGCAGCTACTTTTGACCAAAACTCAAAGAGCCCAAGACGGAAATAAACAGGAGTCAGGGTGACATGTCAGAGCGGTGGTTGGTGCTCTGCTGGTTTTTCTGTCCCAGCGGTAATTCAATCACTGATTAGACGGCTGAACTGGAAACCAGCAGGTGCTCTGTGTCCCGAAGACTGAGAAACACCGTATTAAATGACAGGAAGATATTATAACACAGGCACATTTTATCAGCCTGCGGTGTCAAATAAGGCTCGAGGATTCAGCAGAAATGTAAATACATCTGTGACGTGACTTTTATGGTAGAGTTTTTGATGATTAATGTGTGATTTATATATTTAAACATAATTTACAGCGTTGCAAAGCAGAACATGGAAAAAATTACAACAAAATCATCACGCAGAGGCTCACTGTTATTATCTAACAGTTGAAAAACATCCACAAACTTGTATCAAAATGGTTTTAAAAACATGAAATAAGAAGAAATATGTAAGTACGTGACGCAGGTCAGAGAGACACTGCGACTGAGCTAATGTGGAAGTCGGACAGCAGCGCTGATGGAAAATTACAGCTCAGTCACTGCTGGTTACAAGAGTCCTTTCAGTAGTTAACACAATGGCCCTGTGTTAAGAAAATGTGCTTAATTAGTGTTAGTTGTAAAAGCACAGTGCATTAATCACGAGCCAATCAGTGCTTGGATAAAAAGGCCAGTGTAAGTGAAGTTAAGAACCAAAACCTGCTCCTTAAAAAGTGGAAGAAATGTTCATGGACAAGTTATTTTAATGTCACGTTTCGTCACGTTCGCCAGCTTCCTTCGTCACTCTTTGACGCATCATCTGTTTTCCAAGAAGTTATAGCGACAGGCGAGGAAACGAAACCCACCGTAACCTTGACTGAAATTACAGATTCCTCAAGGTTGGAACATTGTTAAAAATTTGGCACAACTCAACTTTATATATAACAAAGGCCGAGTCATTTTTAGACATTTTTATATGGAAATATTACATTAATATATCTTTGAAACGTGTTGAAGGTCAGCAAAAGACCCTGGTCCGGGTTAAATACTGGAGGAGTCGACGTTGACTGAAAAGAGCGCTCCACAGATTTAGCTTTCAACATTTACAGCTTGTTCACCTGTGTAGCAGAGCTGCAAGCCTAACAGACCAACATATGTAATTAATGGACAAGGCAGCGTGGCTCCGTGCCTCGTGCTGAAGAGTTGAGATCATTTCAACTCCTGAAAACCGCTTGAAAAACACGATCAGGGTGTAAGAAACGAGCAGCCGCACGCCTGTGCCATAGTGAAACAATGGTTTCGCTGGCGACGTGTTTCTAGCGATGTGTCTCGCTGTGATCGACCTCTGAGACCTGAAAACATACTTTGTCGCTCTCCTTTGAGGCACGAAGTTCTGACTTTTACCTGACTAAATCTTGGCAATGTATGTTTCTGCAAACCATTCATACGTCCAAACTTAACATTTCTTTATGCTCAGTTTTTAATCTAATGTTGTGGCAGCGGTGCTTAAAGTCTGGTTAGGTTAAGGCACAAAAAACACTTGGTTAGGTTTAGGAAAAGATCATGTTTTGGCTGGTGTTGTTGCCACAAACACCTAGAAATTGTCGGATTATCTTCTTAAAAATACCTCCAATGTCTCGGTAAAAATATCGTATCAGATCAGATTGTATTGGATCATAACGTATCAGCGGTTTGCAGAAACTTACAATGGGGTTGAAGCACCTGTTGTGGCTGAACTCAGCCTCTTCTACTGAACATGACATGAAGGGAAATCTTCCAGCCTGGTAATCATCTCGTGTGACATCTAGACAAGTTAACAATTCCTTGAGTTGTTTGTTGAACTTAATCACAAAGTTTTTATCCACCCCTTTTTTTTTTTTTTTTTTTTTTTGTACATCAGAAGCCATATTTGATATTTCCGAAGCAGTTTACCAAGATGGCTGTGATCACATGGTGAGAAAATGTTATAAAACAAAAACAAAAAAAAAGGCTTCAGTCTGTGAGTGTGGCTGAGTGTGTGCAGAGAGAGGGCTGGCAATGGGAAAGGTAATGCAGTCGTACTGACAGGGAGTGTGTGTGTGTGTGTGTGTGTGTGTGTGTGTGTGTGTGTGTGTGTGTGTGTGTGTGTGTGTGTGTGTGTGTGTGAAAGAGCGAGAGAGAGAGAGAGAGAGAGAGAGAGAGAAAGGGAAACAGAGGAAAAGAGAAGAGGAAAAAGGGACTGTGCGATAGGGTGTGTGTGTCCGTGAGTGTGGGAGAGTGTGTGTGTGTGTGTGTGTGTGTGTGTGTGTGTGTGTGTGTGTGTGTGTGTGTGTGTGTGTTATGGTGGCTGTGCTGACTGCAGCAATGCGCCAAGGAGAATGGAGGGGGAATATACCCTACAGAGAGAGGGAGGGAGGGAGGAGAACAGGGAGGGATGAGGCAGAGTGAGTAAGAGAGGGAGGTGTGTGTGCTTGCATGTGTGTGTGTGTGTGTGTGTGTGTGTGTGTGTGTGTGTGTGTGTGTGAAGACATGAGCAATCTCCACCAACTCCTATATTCATTCATCTTTCTCTTTTCTTCTCTCCCACTTTCTCCCTTTTTCTTCTTCTCTCTTCCTATTCTGTGCCGTGTGTGTGTGTGTGTGTGCGTTCAGGTATCTGCGTCTTGTGTGTGTGTGTGTGTGTGTGTGTGTGTGTGTGTGGTGAGAGAGATAAAGTGTTGCAGTGATTTCTAGAGGGATAGCCACAGGCAGCCTCTGAACTTCTGTTTACTACAAGGGCGGGCGTCTTTATCTGCTGCAGATAAACCCCCCGATTTTGCACACAATCCCTCCAAAATAAAAGAAATCCATAATCGCAATTTATCCCCGAAAAAATGGATGTTTGAAAAATTTAACACGCCGTAAAAGTTCATTCGGTGCGTTGTCTCGCCCGGTTATTCGGAGACTTTTATCTGCTTTGCCGTGGGGAGCGCAGCTACAAACAGAGTGTAAGAACAACGTTACATCTGTTGGTTCGTGAGAGCCGGTGACAGGACGCTTAATGCAAACTGACAGGAAATGTGAACACTTAACACGGTGACAATACCTTTGATTCGTACACCCACAGCTGACTAGCACACAACACACCCACAAGCCTCACAAATGTGTGTGTGTGTGTGTGTGTGTGTGTGTGTGTGTGTGTGTGTGTGTGTGTGTGTAGCATCCCAGCACCGTAAGAAAGATTTGTGAGCACAAGGTGCATGTGTGTAGCTGCCTAACGTGTGCAGCATGCAAGTAAGATTTGTGTGCATGCGTAGGTGAGCCTGTGTGTGTGTGTGTGTGTGTGTGTGTGTCTGTGTGTGTGTGTGTGTAGCTTTCCCAGCGTGGGCTCTGCTAGCTCAGCGCTTTCAGCCAGCCAATTAATTACAGAGAAGCGCTGGAGACAGAACAGCGTGTAGAACACACACATCGACACTGCTACACACACACACACACACACTCACAGACACACACACACTACTACACAGCACATCACACACAACACCTCCCTCCACTCAGACACATATTTGTCATCATTGATGCAACAAATGGCTGGAGCAGAGCTGCATAAGGCTCGTTCATTATGAGGGTTTCATGATGTTACAGATCTTCATCTTCTGTTTGGTTTATTTTCTCTCGGCGGAGATTCAACCTGAAACCGCTTTGTGAAGCCGCTCTGTGCTGTTTCCGAACGCTTAATGTGAGGCGGCTCTTTACTGGGAAGAAAGTGTCTGGCGCATCGTACGTGATGTGTTTTACACGACGGTGGAAGAAGAGAATAAAATACAAGGGATGCACCGTGGGGGTTTTTTTCAGCCGAAGCTGATAACCGATAATTAGCCGCTTTACGTGGCCGATACCGATAAGATAAGCGATAGTTTCACAGTTTTTTATTTTAAGAGGAGCGCTATGTAGTTTTGGGGAAGAATTTTTAATCAGAAAAGAAAAATTGACTTTTTACGTCTAAACAAACTGACGTTAAAGGACAACACAATTTCATACTGTTTTACTTTGTTTATATGTGGCGGACCCTGCCACCTTTCTACATGTAGCTTCAAACAGTGTTTATTCACTAATGGAAAAGATTAATATTTTCAGGTTTCCACGGCTCTAATAAAATGTGCCCGACTCCACTTCTTCCATCCTCTCTGAACACTTAAGGATCATTTACTGCAAATTACAATCATGTAATATTATTAATCATCAACATTATTTTCATTTTCGCGTTCATACTTTTATTTTGGGTCAAATATTTGCTGGTTCCAGCTTCTTAAATGTGAGCATTTGCCGCTTTTCTTTGTCATTTATGAAGGTGAATGAACAGTCTTTTGGGTTTTGAACAAAAGAAGCAAGAAGCAAAAAAAAGGTTTTGACATTTTATGGACTAAACAATCAATCATGAAAATAACTGGCAGATGAATTAATAATTAAAGTAATCGCTTGCTGTGAAGAAGAGTAGAGTTTAGTCTTGAAAGGAAATTATTGTGAGAAAAAGGATGAATAGAAGAGGATGTTTAAAAGAAAGAAATGAGGTAACAAAACCAAAGAAAGTGAAACGAGCGTGAACTATATTCTTTATTTCATGGCATCTAACAGTTTTCTTTTTTCTTTTATCTCTTTGTATTTCCATTTAACTCTGTTGCATCTTAGATAAAAGCTTCCCATATTCAATTGTAAATAATTGAGTACAAAGTTAGAAAAGAAAACCCTGAAGAGCCGGACTGTAAAATGGATATTGAACAGACCGCAAATGTTTTGTTATATGGATCCATTTGCACTAATATTGATATTACATAAAGTGAGAAATGGGAAATGAATACTTTCCCACAATAAAAATCTAAAAGTTAGAAGTGTATAAGTGGACAGGAACTTTTCTTCTGTTCTGCCCTCTTTTTTAAAATAAGTAATCTGAAGTATGGTGGAGTGGTTGCGTAACCCGCTGCAGGAACGTCCCCTGCTGTGTTTATGAGGAGATGTGTCTCGCCGACCAGCGGGTGCACCGGGAAAAAATGAAGGAAGAAAAGAAGAGAAAAGACCAAACATATCAGAGCAGTCACATGAGTTTATCTCAGGTTTTGTGTGCGGCTGTCGCTGTCTCCCTCTGAAATGTGGCGGCTGAAATGTAGGAAGACTCCCAAAAGGGAAACACTCGAGTAAACTACTCCACTTCAGGAAACGGCCTGTGGTTTACATTTCTGACAACGATGTTTGTGGGCGCTTGCTTTAGGTTTACAGTAAGACCTCCACAAGCCAGTGGAGGACAGAGAGGGAGGGTTTTGTTTTTTTACCTTTAAAGCGCAGAAGATACACGAGTCCTCCATGCACTTGTGTGTGGTCAGCTGTCGAAAGCTTCGGCGGAAGATGTCGAGATGCCACAAAACCTGAGAGACAAAACACACACGTTTACAAACAGAGATAAACGTAAGTGAAGCAACTAAATCAAAATTAGAAAGGCATTTTTCAATTCCTTCAGTGTTTTATATGTTTTTGTGTCTGTAAAAGATCTGGAAAGTTAAAAAGTTAAACAGAAGCTCCTCTCTCCCACCGTAAACACTGCTCCTGAAACGCCTCGTCAGTAGTCCCGCCTTTAATTCTGTGACTTTGTGACGTCACACTACCTCACCTTGTCAAACATTTGCATAATTATAAAACTAGCAGCCAGTTTGGCACATGAGAATTGATTTAGCACAGCTGCTCTGTCGTTGTTAGCGGTGCTGGCTCAGGCGTGTGCGAGCTGACCAATCAGAGCAGACTGGGTATTCAGGAGGAGGGGCCTTAAAGAGACGGGAGCTAAAAACAGAGCATCTCAGAGGGGGGAGGTGTGGGAAAACTGATGTGTTTTTTGAGCATTAAAGCATGTAAATCTATTCTAGTAGTAACCTAAAATACAAATTATGAACCTGAAAATACTGTATATTTAGTTGGTCATACATTATGTGTTTTTTTTTTTTACAGGGACGCTCCAGACGCTACTTTTTCAGTGCAATTGGTTTGTTTCACATGCTTCCTCTTTTTCTACCAGAATCTGTCTTGAGCAATAAGAAATGCACATGTTTTATTCACTAGTTAAGTGTGTGACGACACCCTGTGGTGCATAAGAACTGATCAAGTTTCTTTTTATTAAAACTTTTAAATAGCTTTTACATCAGCTACAGTTTCTAATTAAGTCTGTAAACAGAAAAGAAGCAAATAATATTGGAATCGCTATTTAAAAACCCTGTTAAATATGCTGTGAGATAAGATTAGTGACATTACAGCTCATTGTTCGCCATGGCAACACAGCATGGTGTCTGGGTGCAGAGCAGTCAGAAATAGCAACTGATAGACGAGCGAAGGGATGAGTTATTATTATGAGGTGCCACTCAGTGATGAAATGAACTTTTTACATTTGAAAAGCACGTTCAAACTTGAGGTACTTGTACTTCAATTGAGTATTTCTGTTTTATGCAGCTTTGTACTTCTACTCGTTTACATCTCAGAAGGAAATATTGTATTTTTTTGCATCTCCAAATTTGCTGATTCTGATTTTTTTAATTTTTCTGATAAACTGAAGGGTGAAGCGCTCCTTCTTCAGCTAAATAAACTTTAAAAACTCTCTCGGATAAGCAGGAAAATGCATTGTCACGGAGCTGAAAGCAGGCAGTTTTTCTTCATGAAGAACGTGATGCATTGCTGTAGATTCAACAGCATAAAGTTATTAAAATTAGCTCAGCCTTAAACATCTACTGCAGTGAAATCCTACATACACATTAATGCAGCAGTAATATTAATCCAAAAACATCCGATATAATAGAAAAACACTGAAGAGAACATTTACTGCACAATGATTCCTTTTAATTTCATACTTTCCGTACATTTTGCTGATAATACTACATACTTTTACTTCAGTAGAGGCCGGACTTTTACAGAAGTGCAGGATCTGAGTACTTCTTCCACCACTGGTGCCATGGTTTGTGAACCACTGATCTAGATTCATTATCTGGATAATGTCTAATGTCAGATGTTATTGTCAAAATAAAATTCCAATTTTCTGCCCAGTGGTTTCTCACGCCGACAAACAAGCAGAATGAATTACATCTAAACGGAGCAGCGTGAAGCTGCGATCGCAGCGAGAGCCGAAGCGCCGTTCAGGTCTCCTGTTGGGTCGAGGACGGTGAAGCTGCTCTGTTAGATTCTCAGTTCAGGTGGTGTTAAAAGCTTAACTGGCTCAAAACAAACACTTCATGGCTGTAGGGAAGGATCCCTCTGCAACCGTTTTATTTGTTATTGTTTAGTAGAGCATGGACGCCTGATCCGGACCTGTCAGGACTCGACAGGGCAGGCCGGGTCTGGACAAATTTAGAAACGTCCAGGTTCGGTCATGTCACCTGAGATTGTGCTTTCAAGTGATATTAAGTGGTAACTGATAATAAGTGATGGACCTACTGTCCGTGTTGGGGCTATATGTCCTGATTGTTTTTGGGTTTGTTACTGTATTTACTCTGCGTGACAATGTCTTGAACGCAACACAGAAGTTAACTGTTGCTTTTCAGGAGGCTCAGATTTTATTTATATCTAATTATCGTAAATATTGTGATATTGCGACACCACTAATCTACAATCAGCATGTCTTTAAGTTCACACATGTGAACTGTAACTGTGGTACAACTGCACTACAAGGTAACACAATTCTCATCCTTTGTCTAACTTTGGATGCTTTGGACGGTTACTCACAGGAGGAGAAACATGCTTTTTAACCAACTTCCCTTAAACTTAAAAAAAAAACAGAAATGAAAAAGCTTTTTGTTACACAAACACTGAAGCAAATGACTTCCTGTAATAATGCGAGGCGGTTGCAGAGAATCAACACCCCGGTCTGCAGCTCTGTGTGGCTTTCAGCCATTTTCAGCTAATTGTTTTCTCCCAGCAGCTCCCACTGCGAGCAGTCCCTACTTTGTATATTTTCAGCAACAAAAGAGATTCAGCGGGACAGACGGACAGAAAAACCACCGGCACGAATCCAAAAGAGAAAGGAGGGAGGAACACATGAAAACTGGTGGAGAAGTGGTCCGCATGAGGTAGACCCCTTCATGTCCTCCCCTCCCTCTTTCTCTCGAGTGCATAATTAGAGGAAAGAGCTCTCAGTACGTTCATTCAGCATGCTGAAAGATAATATTGACACAACACTGTCCCTAAGGCTTCGACTGAGATCTGCAGCACTCATGCACGGGACCACACACACTTACAGTATGCACGCAGGACACTCACGAACACACACACACAAAACCAATAAGTATGGCAACCTTAGCAATACCAGTCTGCACAGTGTGTGTGTGTGTGTTAAGGAGAGGGTGATAGGTGGAGGAAAGAGGGGGCGGAGGATGACAGACTGCATGCTGACGCTAGTGTATGCGTTCTACCTTTCCCCCCTCTCTGTTTCCCCTCCTCTCCCCGTAGTTTATTTGGTCGTGATGAATCGGCTCCCTGCACGGCACTGCAGCAGCCACAAGGAGGGCACACTCTCCCCATGCCCATCTCTCTTTATCAGGATCTATCTGTCCATCCATCTACTTTTTCCTCCTCCTCTAAGCACATCCCTCTATCTCTTCCTCTGCTTCCATTTGTATCACTTGTCTCTCTCCCTCTCTCTCTCTCTCTCTCCCCCACCCCTCCCATTTTGACTCCCCTCGTTTTATCTGCAGGAGCATCTCAGACAAAAGAAACTGGAAAATATATCGAACAAAAAGACAAAGTGATGGAAACACGGACGGAATAAAAACCGAGCTCGTCAGTTCGTGTTTTGAGGGGGGTCATCGTCCTCCAGCTTCTTTACTGTCGTTGTATTTTGAGCAAGAGACGAATGTGAGCGATGATAGACGACGCAGAAATGTCTGTGGTCGTCTAGGAAAAGGTGCTCCTGTCTCTTTGTTTAAACACATACTGTATTTGTATTTTCATTTATTTGACCGTGCTAATCTAAGCTGCCAAGACATTTAGAGTTTTAATGAATGATATAATTTAGTCAGCTTTGTTGTTTTGTATATTTAGCAGTGGTGGAGGAAGTACACCTACTCTTTACGTAAGTAAAAGTAGAGATACCATGGTCAAAAAATACTACATCACACGTTAAAGTCCTGCACTCAAGATGTTACTTAAATCAAAGTATCAGAGGTTTCTTCAGGAAAATGTCATTATGCAACATTTTGCTCTGAAACGTAGTACAGCGACAGAATGAAGGAGCACAAAGTGGAAATACTCAAGTAAGTACAAGTATGTAAAAACTGTACTTAAGTAGAGTGCTTTAGAAAATGTACTTAGTTACATTCCACCACTGATAGTTATTATCCCTCTATAAGTAGTTTTGATTATTTCATGCATGACATCCTCCATTTTATCTTATAATATAACAGCGTTGCTTCATTATCTTCACGCCTGATCACAGCTGTGTTAACTTACTGCTAACGCAAACACACATTTCTCCCTCCTCACATTTAAACTGGACAAACATTACTGTAAAGCAGCCACAGGAAATGAAATGTGATCTGTAACGCAGCCGCTCAACAAGTGTTTGCTGCATCACTGCACCTTTATTGCTGTTGCCACAGTAACCACCGGTGTCTTCAAATCAACCCGGCCTGAAATCTCAAAGAGGAAAACTTCACTACAAACACCAGGTCGAAGGATTAGAGGTTATATGAACTCTGAACTGTGTAAACTGTTTCTGATACTACACACGCACTTTGATTTAACATTAAACTAGCTAAACTAACTCCTTCTGGTGAATTTACAGGGGTCACATATGACAATAATGGTAAATAAAGAGTTTATTTAGCTTATTGTTATAAATTCATTTTCTCATTTGCAAGAGGGGGAACGTCTCATTACATTTTTTAAAGGGACGTACGTATTTCACAGCTTTGAAGTTCGAATTGATGATATTTCACAGTAATAAAACAATGTATATGTTAATGTTTTAATTAATTATGTAATTTCTTTTCAAGCGTAACTAACATGCAGATTTAATTGAGTTCATTTGTGTGAACTGTTTGCATTTTGTGCTCCATATTGCACACATTATAAAAGGTTTAATACTGGTGGCTTTTAACTTAACGGCCTGAAGGTGTAAATTTAAAATATGTTAAAGAATGGATTTTGCTACAGATGCTCTGCAGGTGGAGTCCCTGTGATGATTAACAACACTTTGTAATAACCACCATTGATAATTGGTACATTAATAGTTAATTCAACTTGAGTTAATAGTTATTTCACTGTTCACACACAATAAACTGCTTTATAAACCATTTATAAAGCAACTGTTTACTGTAAAGTTGCAACTGATGTTTAAAACAATTTGTAAATGGTTGTTAAATTCTGTTAAGTTCAACTATAAGCTTTATTTCGCCTTTATAAAATGGCATTGATTCTTATAAATCATGCTTAATAACATAACATCACAACATGTCACAACATAACAACAAAACATGAGCACGTTACTGCACATAAATAAAGCCATTAGCTATGAGTCATAAACCTCTTATTATAAAGCCTTTTTATAAACTAGTACTTCCACCATCTGTGTGCAGATACAACCACGTATTGATCTAAACGGACGCATCTTAAATAACTTCAGTCTAAAAGCACGAGGAGCATCAGAGCCACAGTTTCTGTCATGAATGACGGGAAACATCGCTGTTGTTGTCGCTGCGAGGTGTAACTTCTGGCACGTCAGCGAGGTCGTGTGCATCAGCTGATCGGCATCAGATGGCTCTCACTGTATAAACACTTATAATCACATCACAATCACAAAACAAGCCGCCGATTGTATTCAATTAACGCAATAAGGGTATTTATCTAATCTGACAAGCTCACACTCTCAGTTATAATCTGCTCAGTCTGCCTCACACTGCTGTTACCGGCTGTGATTTCTGCCCTCCACGACCCCGAGCTCCTCCTGTTCTGGTCTCCGGTTACCCCACGTGGCAAAGGCATCTCTTTTTCTTGTGCATTTTGTGTATCACATGACACCGCTGTCATGGCGTCGGTTTTTTAACTTTCCTGCACTTTTGACCTCAGTTATCGGGCTGCCGGTCGATGGGTTTTCACAGCAGATGTTTTGAGGAAAAACTGAAGCAGATCAATGTAATTCAGCCATAGAAGTGCAATGATTAGGAAAATGTATTGCCAACTAATTGGACAATCAATTAATTGAGCTGATTTTTCAAGGAAAAATGTCAAACATTTGCTGGTTCCAGCTTCTTAAATGTGAGGATTTGCTGCTTTTCTTCATCATTTATGACAGTAACTGAAAAGTCTTTGGGTTTTGGACTGTTGGTTGGACAAAAGAAGCAATTTAAAGATGTCACTTTGGACATTTAATAGACTAAACAGTTAAAGGAGACATATCAGGCTCATAGTTTTATTCTGGGTTACTACTAGAATAGGTTTACTTGCTTTAGTGCTCAAAAAACGCATCAGTTTTCTCTCACTGTCTGAAACGCTCTGTTTTAGCTCCTGTCTCTTTAAGGCTCCCCTACCAAAAACCCAGTCTGCTCTTATTGGTCAGCTAGCACACGCCTGAGCAAGCATCGCTCACCGTGTCTACGGTCAGCTCTTTCCTGTTTTTCAGCTTCTGTTCAGCTTCACTTCTACCGTGAATGTAGGCGAAAATATGCAAAAGTGTGACATGGTGACGCAGTGTGATGTCATGAAGTCACCGAATTAAAGGCGGGGCTACTGTGGAGGCATCTCAGGAGCAGTTTTTCTGTTTTCTGTGGGAGAGAGGAGCTTCGGTTGAGGCTTTAAACTTTCAAGACCTTTTCCTGCTGTGACATGTCGAAATATCTCCTGTGAAAAAGGTCTCACATTTTACCTGCCCTCGGCTTTTCCCACCTCTCATCATCACCTGACCTCCACATCGACCTCTGTACCTGCCCCCAGTATCCTCATCACCTGCAGTATATATAGAAATGGCCCTTTCCCTTTAGTCCGACCTGCTCTGTTGTTGACCTTTGTCGCTTTTGAGTCCAAACATCACCTACCAGAAACATCAGGACAACAATATGCGGGACATTGTCGTGCCTCCTCTAATGTGAGTGTCTCTCGCTGGAATCAGCAGAAACACATAAATACGACTAGAAACTGTCAGTCAGTGTTTTCTTCAGCTGCGGAGCAACGCTGACTCCTAGAAATGATGTTTCTACATTACTGAACTGTTTACACAATCACGTCGTGATGGCAAATCTCTGCCTGGATTATCTTCAGAGGCGATGTTGTTTTTAATTAATGCAGAGCTACATTTATTTAGCATGCTGCGACGCCCGAGGAGGGCAGCTGGGGAGGATGGTGGGCGTTCACAGCGCAGGAGTTTGACACCAGAGTTCAGGGTGTAGGCAAAAAAAAAAAGTACTTAAGGTTTGATGAGGATTGTTGTTTAGATTAACTGTAAATAAAATGGTCCACCAGTGCCACACTTCATATCCCTCACATCTGAACAACCTAAGCTAAAAGGTTGTTTAAGTCAATAAATCATAATAAGTATAAAAGTAATGATAGTATGTCATAAATTAAATGCTTTTACATCAAATATTACAAAATAAAAACACAAAACATAACGATCCAAAAGATTTCTAAATGTAGAAACATGAACAAATACACTCCAAAATGTATTTGAAGTTTGAGTTTTTCGTCAAATTTTACCAAATAAAAAGATTTCTAAATGTAAAAGTAGAAATATGTATTACTTAGATGTATGTACTCAGTATTTCTTAACAATATGTACATTTTTGACTTTTTACAAAGTCGTTTCAATAGTTTCATCTGCAATAGAAATAATCCCGCTGGGCCTACATTGGTATTTTTGCTTGAGTACCTTCACAACTACTAAATACACTATAATCAAAGCTACAAAATACACTTTGCTCATCATGTGCGCCACACATAACATAATGATGTCCTTAACGGGCCTTTAGCTTTCCATTGCAAAAAGAACGGATGCTGCAGCTGTTAAGGTTTTAATTTCAGACCGAGTTCAACAGGATCATGTGAACAACCATCTCCTGCAGCCAGGTGAGGTGAGGGCCGCCTAGTTTAGGTTAAAACCAGATTATTACATAATCTAACTGTGATATTTTCCTAACCTTAACAAACTGCCTAAACATACACATACAAAACTTAAATACTTCTGTAGTTACTGTACATTATCATTGAACATTTACGTTCAGTTTCAACATTTCTGAGACTTGCCAGATTTGTTTAAAACCAAAACATTTGCTCATTATGTTCCCAGAAAACTAACTATTATAAATGTAACTCACAGAGACGGGGTTGCTGCAGTGGAGCTGTACAGCTGGAAACATACAAACACTGTACAATTAAAGTCACACTGGATGTATCTTTGTGTCTCTTTTGCTTCATCAAACAATTGAGATTCTTATTTCTTTTCTCAAATTGCAGCTTAATGAACAACATACAAAGCTTGTGTGTAGATTACGTAACATACTGAGGTCTTCTGATCCTACATAATGTCCTTTAATCTGAATTCACTTTCACATTTTTCCTACTTCTCATGAGTGAAGTTACAGTGAGATTTGCTTTTATTAACACGGCGCTATAAAGCTCATTTTCCATTGTCAAGTCTTTCTTCCCTCCCGCTGCATCACACACACACTCACACACACACACACACACACACACAGCGCTGCTGGATGAGTGAACCCATGTGTTTCTGCTCCATCAAAGCCGGTCGACTCTGTAACTCCTTCAGCTATTTTATTTTCACCTGTGTTGTTTACACAGTCAAGAGCTGCTGAGCATACACACACGTTACCTCACAGCACCTTCCTCCACTCTCATTAAAATTACCACACAGAGCAGCCGCTACTGCTGATACTGCTGCTGCTGCTGCTGCTGCTGCCACCCTGCAGCTCCACTGCAGCAGCGGGGGGTTAACTGCCTTGCCCAAGGGTCCCTTAGGGGCCAGCAAGAAGCAGCAGAGTGTTTCACCGACCACAAATAAAAGCAAGGAACCATTGCAGAGCCTTCTTATAAACTGATTGTGTTACTAGATCAATCATCATAAACTCATCTTTCAAGTAAAAACTAAATATTTGATGCTTCCAGCTTCTCAAACCTGAAGATTTCACTTTCACTTTCATTTGGGCTGCAACAAAAGATTGTTTTTATTACTGATTAATCTGCCAATTATTTTCACGATTCATTGTTTTGTCTGTTAAATGCCAAAAAAGTTTCTCAGAGCCCGAAGACGTCTCCAAATCCCATCTTAAATCCCAAAGACTCTTCTTGTACCATCATATAAGACGAAGAAAAGCACTAGTTCATTAGTTGACCAATCATTGCAGCTCTATTCTAGATTGAACATATTTGGGTTTTGAACTGTTGGCCAGACAAATCAAGCAATTTCAACATCTGGCTGTTGGAAAATGTGATTTTTCACAATTTAACATTTCGCATTTCTACATTTTCACGTTTTATAGACAAAATGAACAAAGCGATCAACAATAAAGATGCTTAAAGAGCAATTCCTTCCGAAACCTGAACTTTGACCCCTTACACTTCACCTTAAACTAAGTGCCGACTCATGCACACTTAAACAAAAACACATAAATGCAAACACACACACAGAGAAATACACTGTGAAACAGCCAACAAGCATCTCAGGACGTCACATCTCCCTCAGTTTGTCGTCACTCGTCTGTGTCCTGTCCAACATCCTCTCTCCTCTGTGTGTGTGTGTGCATGTGTGTACATATGTGTGTGTGTGTGTCCTTGAAGTGGCCCACTTCTCTCCCTGTTAAATCCTCCTTCATGCCTTTGTTGAGGCCTTTTTCTTCATCTCACAAATAAACTTCACGTCCTTCACTTTGTCTTCTCCCTCCTCTCTCCTCCTCCTCCTCCATTTTTTCTCCTACCTTATCCGACTCCTTGATTCCACTCTTTCTCCCGGCTGTATCCCCTTTGGTCTTCTCCTCAGTCTTTTCATACTGTATACTCCTCATCCCTCTTTCTTCTCGTCTCCTCCTTCAGCAACTTTTTCTTCTTCACATCTATCCCTCTGCTCTCTTCAACTCTCCCTAAGCTTCTGCCTCATCACCCCCCTCCCTCCTCGGCTTACCCCAAACTCACTCTCTCTCTCTCTTCTTGCCTTTCTCGCTCTCTCTCCCTCAAGAGGCATTAATGTGTGTGTGTGTGTGTGTGTGTGTGTGTGTGTAGAGAAGGTATGTCTGTGCCAGCTGGAAGTCTTGGGAGGAGGGATGCGAGTGTGTGTGGATGAAGAGAGAGAGGAGATGCAGCAGCAGCAGCGCAGTGTAAGCACCTCCACACACAGACTGGACGTCCACGCTGAGGCCAGACCGGCAGCCGTGCCAAAACCCACGGAAACACGCGAACACCCCCTTAATATGTCTCTAATCTCATCCCTGTCCTGCTTAAATATCAATTTACTGCAGTGTGAGGAGGGAGGAGGGGAGGGCGTGTGAACTGTGGGTGTGTTAGCATTGTGCAGTCTGTGCAACTCACGAGATTAAAGGCATATTTAACCCTTTATAAAGTGTGTCTTATCAGAAAGTTGTTGCATTTTATATTCCAGTAACGCACAAATGAGAGAATTCTACACTACAAACATAAAATTACTACGTTAAAAATCTTCTCAGTACGCACGTAAACAATAAAGGACGCAATAAAGGATCTCTGAAACATCTCTAACGCTGTCCAATTACCTTCGTACTAGTCAGTTGGATAAGTGTCTAGAAATGCAGCTGCTGCAGGCGACCGGTGAGCGCACGAAATGTGCACAGGCAACTGAATGCTCATCTCGATGGATTCTCGATTTTGACCGCCAACATCGAAATCATGACAACCCCAATCTTGATATCTTGAAATTTGCCCAAAACTACTTCATAAGTGACCAAATACCTCGATAGCGATATTGCTACGATATTGTAGGGATGACTATTGGTACTTTCGCGCAATATGAACACAATGAGATTTTACGTAATAATAATAAAAGTACATTTACAGTACAGTAAAGTGGATATAATGACTAAATGGGTGAAAGAAAGTGTTAGAACAAGGAGGACTTGTATGTATGAGTTCACTTCACTTTGATTCAATGCAGCCTTTAAGCCCAGTAAAAGACAACGCTCGTGTCATATCATGGTATAACGCTATCCAACATGCTATCATGACAACAGTACATGAACGATAACGAAGCCAAGCTCAACCATACGGCACAATAATACTGGCAAGCGCTAAAATTGTGTAAATGTATCTGTTTTTCATGAACTTAAAGCATGAAGGGATGCAAAAGTACAAACAGAAAGTGGTTTTAAAGTCAAACAACGACTGTGATGTTAAAATTCCTATTCTCAGCTTTAGTACAAGTGTATTCAAGACCTCATCTGACAAACAGTCCAGGAACTGTGTCCATTTTTTTTGCCACGTGTCCAGTTTTCGGGAACAGAAAGTAATTGGACAAGTTAAAGCGACATTAAATCAGATTAAGTCATCATATTTAATATTTCAGTGAGTCAGAAGTCTCCAGCCCACTGATTTCAGCAGACATTTGGTTTCCTCATGTGATGCTCTGCAGGCCTGCACTGCAGACACGCTCACTTCGTGCTTCTTCAGGGGGATTTCTTTGGGTCTAAGTCTGGTCTTGAGCGACTTTACGCTCACTAAACGATCCAAAATGATGCAAATATTTAAGTTCTGACCATTACATGATCCTGAAAATGTCACTCAGAACACGTTACTCTCTTCGATACCGCCTGACGTCTCTGTATATGTGTGTGTTTATCCGACTGACCTGCAGAGCGCTGTTGAGGAAGCAGCTGTTCTGTCCCGGCTCGTTGCTCAGGCCTTTGCTGGGTGCGATAGAGGTCATGGTTCTCGGGGTCACCAGCCCCTGCACCCCGCCTACTGCTCCGCCACCCGACGCAAAGTAGTTCCTCTTCCACGACATCACTACCTGGACGCCCCCGTTTCCACGGCGAGGCGGGGAAGGGGCGGGGCAGCAGACCAGGCGACGGCCTCTATGTCACTCCCATGAGAGAGAACGAGGGAGAATAAGAGAAGAGTGGAGGAGGAGGAGGAGGAGGAGGAGGAAACGGAGGGAGGAAGAGGAGGGAGGCGGCAGCGGCAGATCGAGGAGATACGGAGAGTCTTGGATGGGGATTTGGCACCCATACAACCCTCCCCCTCTCCAGCCGTGTTTTTACTTTAAAATCTGTCCACTTGCTGGAGCCAGCGGTTGGCTTTTTGTTTCTCTTTTTTTAGCTCCTTGGATTTAGCAGTTGGTGTTTGAGGACATGAGAGCGTGTCCAAAGCATCCTTTGGCAGACTCTGTGAGATAAATGTTGATGTCCCATGTGTGGGGGTGGGGAAGGGAGCCTTCAATGCCTTCTTCTCCTCTTTCACTTCGCCTGTAAGACACAAAGACCAACGTGTTAGGTATTGGTATTGGTAAACTATTGGTATTAGAAACTACTTAAACAAAACACATGCAAAAGTATTTTGAGCTGTTAAACGTATAATTTGTAGAATATGGCCAGAATTTGAAGGTAGTACCAAAAACATAGGGGGCAGCATTTCACCAGAGTAACTCACACTGCTGCTCTTTGCTAGCTATTCTTGGCTGTAGCTAGCTAACGTTAGCTTGGAGCCAGTGTCCGTAGAGTTTGCCTAGACTGGAATCTCGACCAAGACTATGACTTTGGGGACGAGAAGACGTGGAAATGTGTTTTACGATTAGTTAACAAGGCAGTTAAGCGTGGGTTAATTCAGTTAAAGAGAGGAAAATGCAACCACTACTGCTGTTAGCTTATCTCATCCCAATCGCTGATGACATACTGAAGTTTTCAAAGTAGCTCATGAGGGGAAAAAAATGTTTTGAGTTCATTTCCATAGGTTAATTTCAAACGCAGACGGGAATATTGTTAGTTAAATATTGCCGTTAAAGATAAATATTAAATCAAACCAATATTAAACCTACATTAATGCTGCAGCTTCATGTTGCCTTTTAGCCTATTTAGCTTAATGTTTTGGTTTTATTGCACATTTTCCTTTCAGTTTAGTCTAATTATTCTCCCCAAAAATGCTCTTAAAAAACCCACTGAAGACAATCGTCCTGGCACCAGATAGCAGACACAGTTATCAACAAGTGACACTTTTAGCAGCTAAAAAGCAAGATATTATCCTCAGATGGTGGTGGAGACCAAAACAGAGCTAAAAGTGGTGAAAGACAGAAAGACAAGACTAAAGGAATGTTGCTTCCTGTCTGCTTGATATTTAAGCTAGCAAATGCTTGCTAACACGCTAGCCACGGCAAACATGAAAGCTAAGGAGGTTTTGATGTTCTTGTGCCCCCTAGTGGCCACAGACACATTCATTCAAGACTGTCATTTCATTGCTTTTGCACCGTGAATCATGAAAACAACATGAACACAACAGTGTTTGTCAGGGTAACACAACATCAGTGATGCGACGCAGCAACTGCTCGGAGAAATCTGTTATGTCATAATCAGTACTTAGGGACATTAGCTAGAGCTTATGCTTGCTATACGGCATCCGAATGTGAGTGTGTGTGAGGGAGATTGTGGGGGGAAAAAAGAGGCAATCTGTGTGTGTGTTTGTCACCCTACTGTAAGTCTGCGTGGGTGTGTGTACATGAAGTTGCATAACACCACAGGGCAGTAGCTAACAGATCCGCAGTGCCCCCCCTCCACCCCTCTGCCGCCACCCTCCCCATCCCTCTCATCCCCTATAGCTTCGGCGTGGTTTGCCGGAAAGGCCACAGGGCACGGCGGATGCTGCGGCGAGCGGGGCAGCAGCGTGGGCTGTCGCTATGACGATGGCCACATGGTATCCGGGGTGGCGAGGTGGAGCGACGAGGGGGTGGGATGGAGGTAAGGGTGCGGTGTCGTGACAAGGCTGGCACGGGGGGGGGGGGGGGGGGTGCATCGGAGCGAATACGGAAGGGAAACATTACGCAACGTTACAAATTCAGTTCATCCACTTATCTGTCTGTCTGTCTGTCTGTCTGTCTGAAAAACAGAGACGTTCACGTTCGTTACATTCATCCATAAACAAACAAATCCAAATTGCCAGAGGATTTATAAAAGGATTTGGCTGGCATGCCCCCGTGTGCCATTTTTTCCTCCACAGCACAGCATCCTGAGCTTCTGTCTCAGCATACAGTGTGTGTACGCCTGTGTGCGAGTGTGTGTGTGCGTCTCCCGCTGAGCCTGTGTGGAGTGTGTGATCACACATCCTCTCTCTCTCCGACTGCACCCTGCAGCCACACACAACCGAGATGGCTCTGGCAAGCCCTCGCACAAGCGCTGTTTATGTGTGTGTGTGTGTGTCAATGTGTGTGTTTTTTGTGTGCGTGTGTGTGTCCCCACATCTTCGGCTAGTTACCATGGAAATAGGCCAAGCAGCAGGCACGCGGGGGAAAAGCCGAACCATGTGATTTAACTGAGAGACACACTGTGCTGCACTGGTTGAGACGGCACACACAGACACAGACACACACACACACACACAAGGCTGGCGAGTGATGATGATGTGTATTGATGGTGGAGAGTTCCTGGAAGCCAGAGTGAGTCAAGGCACAAGTCAATCAAACTCCCTGACCCTGCGCTGGCAGGCATAAGGAAACCAGGACCTGTGGTCTCAGTCCAGACAGCGACCACACATGAAAGACATTTTCCACGTGAGATGTTGAGGTGAGGACACAGACACACCGTGTGTGTGTGTGTGTGCAGCGCGTGGGTGTAGTGTGTAGTGTGTAGTGTGTGTCGCTTCATCCTCTTGCCGAATGGAAATCAGTCCGAGCTGAACTTTAAGCATTTAAGGGAAGTGTCGCAAAGTGAGGTCCAGAATAAGGACCGGGTTTAGGTTTTATTTAAAGGGTTAGTTCACCAAAATGTGGTGAACTATCAAGTGCTAAAATATCAATAAGATTACTGCTGCCAACCTAATACAGTTACATTTTAAACTGAATTTTGTTTGTGGTGGTCACAGTATTGAAAAATGTCGACTGAAAAACTCAACAGAAGCGTATCTGGTCCTGTAGAGCTGCAACGATTAGTCAATCACTTATCAATCGCCAACTATTCTGATAGTTGATCAATCGTTTTTCAGGATTTTCAACCTTTCTTTTCTCTTCCTTCCAGCTCTCAGCCCGTTTGCTGGGAGTTTACCCGAGGACAGAGTCTGAAGGATGGCTCGACGCCTGTTTGATCCCAGGTGCCCTGTCACGCTTCCTCTCTGATCCACATCTCTGCGATTAATGTAAACATTCGGCGCAAACATCCGTCCGTCATTCTGTCGCCCCGTGGGATCAAGAATCAGCAGCAGCAGCGGCAGATTCGACACATGTTCATTCCATTTTCCATCGCTTAATTTTCATGATGTTTACTCAATTTCTCAGCCTCCCTCCGTCACGTCTCTGTGCTTTGCTAAGAAGACGAGAAGGGTATTTTGGTGATACATAGCGAGGTCACTTCATCTCCTCTAGGGATTGGTTTTACCACGAGGGTTTCACTGTGGTCTATATTGGAACAGCTGGGTTTCCATCCAAGTATCGGAAAAGCATCCAAGCACCTGATCTCCCTTACAGTATGAGGATTTTATAGTTGAACTGGAAGTCAGGATGGGGATATTGGATTTCCAATGAATTATGTGGCCAAAAGTATGTGGACAACCAAACAAAGTAAATGGACACAGGACCTGTACAGGCATTCAATCCTTCCAGATGTTGTAACCTTGTTGGAGGAGTTTGTTCCCATTCAGCCTCGGGCTGCACAATACTGGAAAAAATAACTGACATTGAGATATTTGGGTTTCTGCAATATGAAAACGTTGCCTGACCAATACATCTGTTGGCTTGTATTATTGGCTGATAGTGACCTATCAGAGCTATATCAGAGATTTATCGTATCAGAGAATAAGTTGTCTGATATGCACCGATATGACAAGTTGCTTGGGGTAGCGTCTAATTATGGGGTTGGGCCAATTTAAAATCTTCGAACCAGTTTGTTAGAAGAGTGAACTGGGAGGGTAATACCAAATTTCACCTCTAGATGTCGCACGAGATTCAGCCGCTCACACGAGGAACAAAATGAGAGCCCATGAATGAGAGTGTAGCAGCACTACAGTCCATCAGGGCAACTGCAACAGCTCATGTTTTCATTTCTTAGAACAACAATTCAACTTAACTTGTCTTTTTCTTAAGTTTAACATCTAAATGATAAATAAAATAAGACTTCAGCCAAGTGAAACTGAAGAAAAGATGGTAGCAGTGACAATTCAAGTAGTCACATATGTGAACCAACTTCCTGGCTATAAAGTTACCTGGGTTCTCCATGTTGTGGGGCCAACCGAGCCGGCTAACATCCGGTTTAGCACCCGGCTAACTTGAACAGAGATGCAATTATGCAGGCTTTATTGTTTGCAAGGTCCATTCAGTAGCTGTTGATCATATCACACAATCTTCCTCAGCAGATGAAGTTGCCAAGTTGTTCGAATCAAAAACTTCAGAACAATTACCAACTGCTGTTTTCAAGGTCAAGACTTATTTGACTAAGAGCATGGTGTCCATATACTTTTGGCCATATATTTGTTGATATAACCTCCCTGAAAGGTCACGTGTAAAGAATCATCATCTGATCGTTTCTCATTATTCAAATTTGCTCGTTCGTTCTCCATTTCACGATCCTGTTTATTCTCTTCGGCTGAGGCGACAACATTTCGACATTTGAAAACTGGCCTTGGAGCCGGATGGAAACTGGACGCTGCTTTGTGATGTGAATGTGCTGCTGTCTCTTCTCTCCTCCTCTCTGCTGGTGGTTAGTGTGGCTCGGTGACAGTGACACCGGTGTCATGCAAGCTGAACAAAGAGCTGATACTGTCCCCCGAGGACAATAGCCTGTCTCTCACACTGTCTCGCTCGCACTCGAGCAAACATAAAGGCGAGAAGTATATTTATACATCGCTGTAAAAGAGAGAAGTCTTGATCCTTTCTTTCACAAACTCTTTCCGTCTCCTTCCTCTCTCTTGCCTCCCATTCACTTCATTCCTGCTCTCTGTCTCTCACTTTCTTCCACTGACCCCTATTTTCCATTCTCATTCACTCTCTCCACTTCTTCGCCCATTCATCTCTGTCTGTTTCCTTTTTCCGTTTCCGAAAAAACTTCACTTCACATGCATGTGAACACACACACACACACACACACACACACACACACACACAGTGGTTTCCCTGTAACTGGGTTATGTGTAACTTCAAATAGCCTTAGTTGACAATAGGGAGAGCCCAGAGTTCATCCTCCCCTCTGCGCTCCTCTCTCTCCTCCTCTTTTCACACTTTGGATCTAAAGAGAAGTTTTACATATATGTGTGTGTGTGTTTTTCGAGTGTGTGTGTGTGTGTTTCGAGTGTGTGTGAACATACAGTAGTCACACGTGCAGCTGCATGTGCGAGCGTTTTACCGAGAACGAGATCTCTTTTTTTTTTTTGCAAGATTCAAGGTCATTTCCCCACTCAGACTCCGTAACGTTAAAAGTATGCATGTCCAAAACACACACACACGTAATCGCACACAAGCACACAAACACACACACACACGTGCGCGCCGTAACCTAGATGCAACCCATTATCGCCGTGGCACATGTGCGCACCCAATCCTATTAGTGGAAAATATAAAGAGGGGTGAATATTTGCTTAATATTTAGGCTATTGCATAACCATCCTTATTTATGGTGCATGCTGGGAATTATGTGAGATTTCTACAGTTTAGGTCGGAGTACAGGGGGAGAGGAGAGGAGGAGGTACAGGGGGTTTGGGGGTGATGGGGAGGAAGGTGGAGTAGAGAAGAGGAAAAGAAAGAAAGAGAGAGAGGAGAGGAGAGGAGAGGAGAGGAGAGGACCTGTTTGAGTGCGATGGAGAGAAAGATGGAGGAAAGGAAAGGAAAGAAAAAGGAAAGGAAAGGAGAATAGGGAAGAGGAGAGGAGATGAGTGGAAATGAAAGAAAACAAGAGGAAAGGAAATGAGAAAAGAGGAGAGGAGAGAAGGGGAAAGGAAAGAAGAGGGTAGAGAAAATGAGAGAAATGGAAATGAGAAAATAGGAGTTGAAAGAAGAAGAGAGGATAAGCAAAGGAAAGACGAGACAAGACAAGAAGGAAAACAAAGGAGAATAGAAGAGAGGAGATGAGAGGAAAGGAAAGAAAACTAGAGGAAAGGAAATGAGAAAAGAGGAGAGATGGGTAAAGGAAAAGAAAGGAAAGGAATATAGAGTAAGGACAGAAGAAAAGATTAGAGGAGAGGAAAAACTGACAAATGGTAAAAGAAAGTAAAAAGGAAAGAGAGGAAAGAAAAAGAAGGAAGGAGAGGAGAGGACAACGTGAGACTTTTCATTGAATAAACAACCACCTATCAATGACGATATGGCAAAAACAGAAAGAGCACTCGGGCAGATGGTAAAGGTCAAAGGAGACATATGAGCGTGCCTTTCTTTCCCTCTCCTCCTTCTTCATCCTCTGCCATGAAGAAGATAATCTGCTCTTCTTCATACCTCGGCCCTCTTATAATCCCCTACATGTGGATCCAAACCTGACCACGAGGCACGAACACTTCACACTGAAATGTCAACAAAGCACGAACGCCCCCGGGAAACCGAGACACGAGGCGAGATTATTCACACATGGCCACATCTAGGAGGAAATACTCTGAGGATTAAAACCAATTAAATCAATTTAAGTGAATCTAATGGACTTATTGTCTTGAAATACTCGCCACAAAACAATGACACTTTGAGATCTGATCTCAAAGACTGAAGTATGACAAGGCTGTCTGTCTGTATTCTGGATATTCACAAGATATCATCAGGTTTTATCGTACAAAATCCAAAACAATCGCATGAGAGATGAGATTTTTAAAAAACAAGCTAAAAATAGATCCAAGTCCAAAATCATGAGCATGGAGCTCGGTTGCCCGGTTGTCCACCGACAGCGACAAACAACATCAAACCGTCTTCCCTTGAGTGTTTTCAATAACGCCACCTCCAAGTAAAATACTTCTGAGAGGGCTTTTCTGGCAGTGTGCATCCAGGACATCCCTCCTCCTCTTCACTCGCACAGTATGAAAAGGCTGTAAGACGAGGATACTGTACCAAAGCTACAGTGACAGCTCATGAAATATGGACACAGCAGTGTTCGTAAGGACATGTCGTACTGAATAAGGTACAAATACGGGCATCGAGCTGGTGTTTTTAAAGCTAAAGTGAATAAAGGGATACACCCACATGCTTACATTAAAGGATAAGTTCACCCAAAAATGAAAACATTCAGTCGTGCTGATGGAAAGTCAGGTCACTTCTGGAGCCTGACAGCAAAACAGTGTCTCCAGAAGCCCTGAGATCCTAAACCGTTATTTACAACCTTTTTACATGAGCAATATGTACGTATGCTATGTAGTACGCTAACTAGCTAGCCCCAGACCTTAAGACCAAGGACGTTACATTAAAACCTGGACACAGCGTTAGAGACAGAGCTCCACTCACTCCTACAAAAGCTGCTCAGTAGCACATGAAGCCTAAATGGCTCGACTTACAGCTATACAATTTACCTGGATCTTCAGCGTTGTGGGGCCCGCGGAGCTAACTTCCGGTTTAGCGCCCCGGCTAAGTTGAAGAGAGATAAAATAATTTAATCATGCTGCTCTTCTAGACTTTTCCAAACTTTATTGGACCGAACGGCTCAAATTCTGACTGTGAAACGAGTCGGAGCCGTTTTACAGACGCTTCTTTCACAGTGTTAGCTTCTGGGAAAAACAAAGTCTTCAAAGTCCGGCGCTCTTCCTCGAGGTTTTGTTAGTTTGTTGTTGTTTTTTCTCACAGCGGTCCAAAGGTCCCGTGCGAGCAGTCTGAACACCAACACTCCGGCTAGCTGCATGGCTAACTGAGCTAACAAGCCAACAGTAGCTAAACAGAACACAGCTAGCAGCAGTTAGCTACTCTGGTGATGTGTTGTTTGGAGTGGGAGCTCGACAGGTGGCCGGTTCTTACATGATGCACCTCAATGTAGCCGCTAAGCTAAAGGTTTAGCGCACACCCCGTCAAAATAAAGTACCGTCAAATCAACATGAACCAATTCTTTAAACAAGTCCCCGTCTACTCGAGCTGTTTAGGAGAACGCTGCGACGCTGTTTCAGCGTGAAGCTCCAGAAATGTTTCGTGGACCACCAGGCGTGAGGGTGACGAGAAACCGCCTGACTTTGTTCCTTTTTTTGGGTGAACTCGTCCTTTAAGTGTGAAAAAAGAAAAGCTCACTGTCTTCCAGAGTGAAAACTAAAAGTGATGATCAGTCCAACTTGAAAATGTCAAGGCGACATTTTCGGCTCAGTGCGGAGGGAGACGCTGTGTGTGTGTCCTCACGTGTGTGTTTGGTTTGTAGAGGACATGTCGGCACATTTTGGGAAACGCTGCTGCTGTCTTATAGTTTAAGTTTTATATAAACTGATGATTAAAAGTCCTTAGAAGTAGCAGTGAGGAGGACGTGGCACCCTATTCTCCCTCTTTATGTTAAGTGTTCACGTGCGGAGCGGGCGCGTGAGGCAGCAGCAGAGGGGCTGTGTCACCGTCGCTAATGTGACGGCGCGCGGGGCCGGCGGCGGTGATGCGGGGCCCGGTGAGGGGGCCAAAGTCATCAATCACGCGGATCGAAACCGCAACGTTAAATCAATAGCGGCCCCCGGGAGCGATGACAGCGGAGCGTGAATCCGCCTCGGTAAAAGGCTGCGGTCTCTCGGCCATCCATCAACAAGTCCGCGCGGTGTACAGCGGCATGTACCTGGCGGGACGGCCCGGACCGTAACACCTGTTATCCCTGGACTGTGATGCAACTTGAGATGGGAGTAGGGAGGGAGGGGAGGGGGAAGCGATGTCCGGTTAAAAGCGGCAGCCACGCGGAGGAGTTGCTGCGTAGAGGGGGGATTAAAGACCCCGCGCGCACCTGAGAAAAACCCCTGAACCTGGCAGGAGGAAACACAGCACGAGGAGAGGCATGTGCTGCTGATGAGAGTGATGGCGACAGTGATGGAGATGATAGGAAAGAGTGTCACGAGAGCACATCTGTTGAGGATCACATCTGGTCGACACGCTGACTTGCCCCCCCCTTACCCCCATAAACACACACACACATACACGCACACACGCACACCTACTGATGGTGTATTTCGTCCCGTCACACGCGCGCCCCTCTATCCGTGATGGAGCCCATGCAGTCGTGCGGAGCGTGCGGGTTTGTTTTTTTTCTTTTTACTCACCCCGGCTGCTGTCGCCGCCAGTCTCCGTCCGCTCGCGTGTCCTACCGTGTGATTTAACGGGAGAGAGGGCGAGCCGTGGGCGCATCCAGCCCCCACCAGCGCCATCCAGCGCTGCGGTCGCGGCACGCCGCTCTCGCGATACCACCGTGCCATCTTCCCAGCTCTCTCCCGTGGAGTGTGTGTGTGTGTGTGTGTGTGTGACGTAGCGGTTTTTATGTGGCGGGTTTGCTCAGCACGATGGCGCCGCCTTCCGGGCACGAGGCGAAAAGAGCGCGAGGGTGGTGATGATGTCATCCCGTGTGGTCTCACCTGTTGTCTCTTTCTCTCTGTTTTACTCGTAAGATTAAGATTTACACTATATATATCCAACAAATCTATATTTAAATAGATATTTAGATTAAGACAAGAATATTTAACACCGTATGGTAAATGTCACATACACAAAAGCAGATTTACCAAAATGTCCCCTAACTTTAAAGGTTTCCTATGTGAATTTAAAGATGTGTTGTTTACCTTTTTATATCTTCCATTCTTTCTTTTCTTTCCATTATATACAGTAGGCTACATGGCTGGTGTTTTTGATTGTTTTTCAATAAAGTTAGTTTAAAAAGTCTCTCTCTCTCTTTCTTTTACTAATAAGACCGAAGAAGTACACATCAGACTTTCACCCATATTTATCCAACAAATCTGTTTCTATAAATTTTTAGACACTGAAAACAAATGCAGCTTTTGGTTCTGATGGACCAGAATCTTCAACGCATTTATTTCACTTTTGTAGGCACTCGATCACTTTCTGGCCTCAAAATTGAGTATAAACATGTCATCATTAATTATGTATGGTAAATTTCACACATACAAATGCACATTTACCAAGATTTCCCCAAACTTTATAGGTTTCCTGTGCACATTTAAGGAATATATTAAAACTCTGGCACTTATTGACAATAAATAATGTAACAAAACCGTTCATCTTTTCACAGAGGAATGATGTGTTTAGTTCTTTCTTTCTTATAATGTCTTATTTTTCTGTTCCATTATACATACTACATGTCTGCTGTGTTTGTATATTTGACAGTTTTTCAATAAAGCTCATTAAAAAAAGAAAGTCTCTTTCTCTCACACACCTCCACAGTCAGATGTAACCCGCTGTCAGCGACATGTAGAGGACATCTGCTTAATTGGTATCATTGGAGACCTGCCAGTGCCAGTTTACAGTCACAGCCTGAACACATCGCTATTCATAGAGCAGGTGAGAGAGGTCATGGGGACATTGTTTAGTAGTTTGGCAGCGACTTTTAATACCAGTGGCTTATAGAAATGAAAAGAAAAAGAAGAGAGCAGCATACAAGACATTTTGGAAAATATCCCTCACTTTGCTGTCACAAGTTAGTGAGCAGATTGATGTTACTTTTAGGTTTGTATGATAAATATTAAGCTACAGCCAGCAGGTGATTAGCTTAGCATAAGTAATAGAAACAGGGTGAAGCAGTTAGTCTGGCTTGGTCAATAGTCCGGATAATTGTGCCCTTTTTATACATTTTGAAGGCTACAAACAATCAAGAAATAAGTTTGCTGTTAGCCGAGAGTTGGTTGAGAATATCTAGGCAGTATCACGCTCATGTCTGTGAAGTATAAAGGAAGCTACATCCAGCAGCAGCTTAGTTTAGCGTCCAATTAAGACTGTAAACAATGGGGGAAAGCCATCCAGCTAACAACATCCAGGAGCAGTAGCAGTTAGCATTTTTGCTTGTTTTTGAGTGGGATTTCTGTTAAAAGCCTGAAACCACAGGCTAAATATATTTACATGTTTTTACATATTTACATAAAATACATCACTAAATAACAATTGAACTATAACGTGCTTACGTGTCCTAAAAACGGTGGTCGCTAACAAGTGGCTAAAATCCATTTGTCCATCAGGAAAAGCCATCAATCACCAAGAGCTGAGGCAGAGCAGCTGGAGGACATTAAATGTTACCGAAATAAACGAGTGTGGTCATTTCACTTGTCTCTGTAATGCAAATCAGCTGCTGCTTGTCTACCAGGAAGTGACCTGTGTTGTTGTTGGTGTGACGTTACACTGATTTGGTCTATAATCTCCTATAAAACAGAAAATTGCCCTTTCTTGAGCAGACTCTTCTGCTGGGAGGTGGATTTTGTTTCCTGGCTAGCTGCTTCCTGTTAATGCTAAGCTAAGCTAACCAGCTTCTGGCACAAGAGCAGACTTAATCTTGTCAAGGCTTAGCGATAAGTCTTATTTACTTTCATTGTTTTTGCTTTAATTACATGAATCAATCATAAATTAGCATCAAAATATATGTCGAACCACGGTTTTCATCAACAGATGGAGTTTGTGGTCATGGAGATGACTTATGTGTCATCATGTCATTTAGGTATGGCACTTCGGTCATTTGATAACAGGTGGTCAGACGTATATGGGCGATCCAGAGGATATTCTTGGCATCGGAGACGTGACTACAACTGAGCCACGTCTATTGCAACAGAGCAAAGTTCATCAACACTGTGGTTGAAAGCTCCAGTAAGAGCTACTTCAACAGTTCTCTAGCCAGGACGTGCACGTGCAGCGTTAACATAAAAAGCAAACAGACGTTCTCTAAAGGGGATCTTTATTGCATAAATACATGTTTAAGAGTGCAGAGTGCTTATCTATATCTATTCACACGGGTCTCGCTTTAGCTCACAGTATGCAAAATTATAGTAAGACTCAATCATAGCTGGAAAAGATAAAGAAAGGGAGAAAAAGATAAGAAAGCACACAGAGACAGGTGGAGATACTTATCAAATTAAATCACTTTTAAATAATTTTGTTTGCATGTAGTTAAAGTACGTTTCATCATGTGTTCACAGGAGCCTCAGCAGTTCTTATAGTGTTTATGTTGTCAGTGTCTGTGGTGTAAGTCATGAACTGCGCCTCTCATGTATACACTCATGCGAGGGTGTATGTGTGTTTATAAGTTCCAGTGCATTTACTTCGATGTGTGTGTGTGTGTGTGTGTGTTTCAGGCGACATGTACTGTAAATCTGCTTGTGTGTGCATGCGTGTTCACAGGTCATCCGTCTCTCCGTCGAAGGGGATGTTGTCCAGGTCCATGTGGATGTTTGAGTTGTCCTCACTGCAGATCCAGCCGATGGGCGTGCGGTTGAACGAGGGGCGTGAGCGGATGTCGGCCTGCATGCTGGGCATTGGCTCCGGCTCCTCGGGGGTCATGTTGATCTCTGGGAGTTCGAAGGTCAGCGTCTTGGAAACCTTGTCGAAGCCGCCGTATGGCAGTGCCATCCTGCGGAGAAAAGAAGAGGAAATGGGAAGCTGAGGAGAGAAAAGGTGACACCAGGTCGGGCGTTTCTACAACTACAAAGACATGTAAAACAACTACAAAGAGACACAAAACTTCTACAAAAACACACAAAACAACTACAAAGAGACACAAAATAACTATAAATGCAAAATGACCTCAAAGAGACGTAAAACAACCACAAAGAGAAGCAAAAGAACTACAAGGAGACACAAAGTAACTACAAAGAGACACATAATGGCTACAAATACAAAACAACCTCAAAGAGGCACATTGCAACTACAAAGACACGCAAAAGCAAAATAAAAGAGATGCAAACAACTAACAAGACATGCAAAAACGGCCACAAAGAGACAAAAAATGACGACAAAGAATGCAAAATGACTTCGACAACATCTCTGAGTCATTTTTGTTTCTCAGAGTTTTGATTCACCAGCAAAATTGTACAGTAGTTGTGTGTGTCTCTGTCAGTCTGGGTATCTTGCTACAGTATGTAGGAGGGGCTGGTCCATTGTCTCAAATCCGTCTGGCAAATCCATTGCTTATTCAGACTGATGAGTAATTACGGAGGATACAGCTGCTTTTATTCTTACAACAACCATTAACAGTACAACAGACAGACATCTACTGTCGGGCTCAAATAAGATTAATATAATTAAATCTGGTACAAAATGCTGTCTAAGTGTATCAGAACATTTATAAATGTGAGTGATGTGGTAAGACTGTGACATCTGTATTACTGCTGAGGAAAGCCTTCGCCAAGGAGGAAGCTGCCTTTGTGATGTGATGTGAACTTTGCAACAAAGTCAAGGTTTGCTGCTTACCATGTTTGAAATCATTGTAAACTGAATATCTTTGTGTTTTAGACTAATGAAGTCAGTGTGTACCTGTTGAAGCTCTTGTACAGAGGCATTTCGGCATGCATCTGGATGGGACCCGGCATGCAGGACCTCATGGTGGCTGTCAGCTCCTCGTTGCCCTTCATGGCCCGTTCCCATGGCGATACGTAGGTGCGTACATACTCCGCCTTCCTCTTCTTCCTCTCCGCCTCCTCATCCACCGGCTCCTCCACCACTGAGACGCACAGGGACAGGGAAACGACGGTAGGACCGGGCAAAATCTTAACATCCTCAAGACCATAAAAGACAGAAAGTGTTGCTTACCTTCTACTTTTGGCTTTGGTGGAACAGGAGGCGGGCACATCAGCAGGTTCTCAAGGTTCTGCTGGAAGACAAAAGAGGAAGATGTGGTCTGATTAGTGCACACATATGCACAAAACATTTGCAAGCACACACACCCTCCCTTCCTCTTCTTCAATCCTACCTGGTTCTCGTTGGTCACAATAAACTTCTCGACTCTCTGCTGCCTCATCCTGAACATCTTGGAGCCCTTGTTATTGAGCAGGGAGAGCTCCTCCAGCATCGTGTCCTTGGGCGTCTTAATCTTGGTGCCCAGGTCGAACTCAGAGGCCTCGGGGTCTGACTCGTCATCTGACAGGAAGACGAAGAGGGACAAATGAAGGGACTGAATATCAGACACTGGAATGAGTGGTGACTTTTTGGTACAAATTCGAATTTTAAGGAATCGTTCAACATTTGGTTTATTTGCTGAGAGTTAGATCTCAAATCAATACCACACTCATTTCTGTACAGTAAACATAAAAACCTGATAGGAACCCACTTCTCCTTCCACCTGTCATACATGTGAACTACGGCAATATAAACGTGTGAGGCGCCGCTGACAGATAGTTGACACTGATAATGCCTGACCGCAAACTCGGTCATGTGTGAAGCTTTTTCAGTTCTCCAAGTGGCAACGACGCTGTGTGTGATGTGTGAGGGAGGACTGTGAGGCACTGAGGCAACACCACGACCTTGTTAAGCATCTGAAATTAAAACACAATGCAGAATATGATGAGGTCATGCAGCGGCATTCAGACGATTTTCAAATAACAGAGGTTATTTCCACATTCTTAAAACTACAGAATGCTTTTTTGTGAGGAGATTATGACAGATTTCTGTGTGAACTGTTCCTTTAAGCTTTTGTACAAAGTATTGGGCTTGTATTGGCATCGGCGACACCAGCCTGGGTTTTTACTTGGTATTGGTTTGGAAAGAAAATCAGTCGTATCGCACACGGCTAGAGGAACTGTTCCTTCGAAGAAAACACTTTTTTTATTTTTTTTCTCATGAACAGCTGCACTTACTTGAATGAAAGAAATCTGGCTCATGAACTTTTTGTTATTAAATCTTTGGCGCAGGTGGCACACACTCTCTCTGAATTGTGCTCTCATATCAGCTAAAATCCATTTTGCAAATTAAACGATGGGTTTTACCTTCCGCTACATGTCCGATATGGAATGAGGAATGCATACGACTGTAAAGGGAGCATTTTTTTTTTACCCTCTGGCTGCCATCCTGTCCTTGTTGTGATGAATTAAGGGCTGAAACCTGTTGTACGCCGTAAAGGATCCGTGTGTGTGTGAGACCGGGGGAGTTGTAGGGGTTACTAGGCCAAAGCAATATGGAAGAAAAGGGCGCTGGGGAATGCCACGGCAGGTTTTCTGGTAGAACTGTTTATGGAGGGAAATCCTTATAACACGCTCCCCTCTTCTCTCTCAGTGATGGAGAGATCTGATGGATTTTACTGCTCCACAGAGCTCCTCATAAAACACTCTTCTCATCCACCACATACACTCTGATATCACTCATAACACCTGGAGTCCGGCCATAAACCAGCGCATGCACGCACACACTCGCACGAACACATCTATAAAGCCGGGAGTTGGCATTGCAATGCTGCGGAGAGCTGTTAGCAGTACCTCATAAATCAGACTTGTGCAAGTAGGCGTGCGTTAACTGTGTGTGTGTGTGTGTGTGTGTGTGAGAGAGAGAGAGAGAATAATTGTGGCTGCTGAGCAGAGCGAACTCTCCCGTGGGGATATTGATTAGAGCGTTAATTCAGAAGAATGTGTAACTAGAGCTGGCTGCTGACTGGGAAGAAATTGGACGGACTGACAGGGGCAGGGGGTGGACAGACGGACCACATAGAGACAGACAGAGGCCTAGGACACATGACAGAACGACACAGTGGCAGGGATGATGGATATATGAGTGGGCATTAACTGGAGCTAAATAAGGGATCAGCAGGATAAGCTCCTGAATGACTGACTGACTGACTGACTGAAAACAAACTGGTGGAAAGATACAGATGTGGCTGCAGCTGTGACAGCAGGAGTGGTAGAGTGGTAGCAGTGAGACAACAAAGGACACAAATGGAGGAAGACATCAACAGATTGCTGACAGACACATGCAGAGACAGAGAATGCTCAAGTTGCAGATTGCATGCATGTTTTGCTGCGAATAGAAAACACAGCATATTACAGCAAGGCTAAACGTCCTCAGCTATGCTAGTAGGTCAACAACCAACATCAAAGAATCAGTGCCGACTGTTTCGTCTCTTTATGTCGCCTGAGACTCGGCCAGAAAGATGCACCTGAACACACCGCAAAGACTACAGCTGACGGCAACTGCATGAGAGGAAATACCTCTCCACGCCATCAGGTGGCAGTAGTTTGTATTCGTCTCTCACAAAGGGAAACCATTGTTATGATAAAACAGCGTTTTTTGACTTGCTGCCATGCAACGTGCCGATAACAAGACGCTGGCTCTAGCCCTGAGCAACAGCCGCCCCTAAACTTCAAACATTAGTGTTGTCTTGCAATGGTTTCATTCACTCATTTTGCAACAGTATTGATACAGTTGCACAAGCAGTGCCTTCTTGCTGTCAGTGAGTTGACACACACATTACTTGTAAGTTAAATAGTTCAAAAAGGTCGACTCTGGTGGGACTCGAAACCCACAACCTTTGAATCACTTCTCCCATGTTCAACTAGAAGTCCAATGCGCTATCCATTGCGCCACAGAGCCTACTGCTGGAGGTCGGTGGGAGCCGAAAAGTACGGCCGAGGCTGGTGGGAACGTAATAAGACTTTTAAAAAATACATTATTATTATTATTTTCTTTTATTTATTTATCGTTATTGTTTTAACCGACTAAATCGCGGATAATTTTAGTTTAAGTTTCTTAAATTCTGTTTAAACTATTTCCAGTGGTGAAAGAAGAAACCATGTTCTTTGCTTAAATCAAGGCACTGTAACAGGAATGTAATATTAATGTTGCTGAGGATGTAACATTGCATTTGATTTATAAACTCATAATGTTTTGCACGTAAAAACTTGATCTGCAAAAGTAACTAGTAAATATAACTGTCACATTTAGTGTAGTGAAGCATTAAGTAGATTGTTTCTGTCTGAAATGCAGTGGGAACGAAGTATTAGAATATTAGAAATACTCAAGTGAAGTATAATTTTCACCACTGACTACACTTTTTATGTCTCTGCTGTTTCATTTTATGAAAATATTGTAGATGTCTGCTGCATCATCGTGCACACATTTCACCTAAATTCAGCCTGACTTATTTATCTAATTATTTATTTATATTATGTTTATTTAATCAGGAAGTCCCACTGAGATAAAACAAAAAAATCTCATTTATAAGAGAAACATAGCAGCCGTACCTATTAAAATTCAACACACATACAGCGTGATTTCTAAAAAATCCAAGAGAAAACAGAAGAACAGCTGTCGGATATTAAAGAAACTTTGGGAACTTCGCTCCAATTCAAATTATCGTTCTGAGTTTGAACAGCAAGAATATGAACAGATGGTGAAAATGTGAGAGTGAAATTCATTAAAGTCATTGGTACTGCTTTCCAACAGTAAAAAAAAAAAAAAAGTATATCGTGCACAGGAAGTGAAATTAAATAAGATAAAGGAAGACTTGCAGCCATATGTAGCTGCTCAACGCAAACACCACTGCAATTAAAACACAAACAAAGTGTGACATAAATAGACCACATTAGTACTGATATAAATACACATTTCTCACGTCTTCACCAGTTGCATCGACTCCCTGTCCGTCGCTGCTTACACCCAGCTTCACACAAATATAGCAGCAGCTGAATCACCGTCTGGTATTTTGTTGCCTCTTAATGGTGACAGATTTGTGGCCGCTCTGCCATCTGATAATGACCCGTATCCCTGCAGGAGATGCCCCTTGCATGTAAGATATTCTGTTTCCAGCTTGGAATAAGCGTGTGTCCTTATCAAACCGTAGTATCATCAGACCACACGCAACGATTTACACCCACGCAGATCAATTTAAACACACAGACAGCGTGGAGCAAAAACTTACAAATGGATTTGACATTTACTGGGCTGGATAATCAGATCACACGGGAGATAGAGGAAGGTCTTCGAGGAATGTGGATGAAGATAACCGGCGCGATGTTTCATGTTTTTGCGTGTGGCGTGTGAATATGTGATGGGTGCGCTGGTTGTATGTGTGTGAGTGTGTGTTTTACCATTCTGGGAGACGTTGGACAGGTCGGTGATGATCCTGTTGGCCTTCCTTTTATGAGGAGCTGTAGCTGGCAGAGACATGGCTAAAGGACAGAACAGAGAAATGATGACTTAATGATAATAATAATAATCACAATCATCAGCTCCAATTACCAATTTTCACACAGAGAAAACGATAAATATACATTTTAAAAAGAAAACTCAGGGTCCACTAACTAGCTTTTTTCTGGATCTTTCATCTGCATCTCATAGACTTGATCAGCAGATGAAGTTAGCTTCCGATTCATCGCCATAGTTGAAATACGAGTTTTTATCTTTATTTGTTGTAGCGTCAATTCACAACAAAAGTCATCTCATGACACTTTCCAAACCGAGCAGGTCTAAACCACTCTCCTTGATTACTTTATTTACAGAGACCCAACATTTCCCTCATGTGCAGGCACTTGGCGACAGTGGCGAGAAAACACTGCCTTCCAACAGGCAGAAACCTCGGAGCAGAACCGGACTCCTAACCCTAACCCTAATCAAAAAAGACCTTTCATGCTCAACGGGTCCATAAATATTTCAATAAATGTTTTGATTTGTTTAGATTATTGAACATTCAATCAAATGACTACAGTGTGTGTAACGTAAATGGCTTCGACCCTTTGCTCTGCAGTGTTTGGTGTCCGGTTCAGACTGCACAGTATTGTTGTTCTGATGGTCACTGTGTCATAGGCAGTTGTAAAGTCATAAATCCTTGCCGTGACCTGGCCAAGGGACATGAGAGACTACGACCAATCAGAGCTCGCTGTCTTTCACAACACGTGTGATGTCAGGACGTCATGAGGTGTATCAGGTGCGGCACCAGCAACAAACAGCAGACAAAGTTAGCAACTAGACAGTCTCAGAACTCATCGGCTATCGTCCGATGAAGATTTAGCCTCTCGGGGCAACGGCTGATGTTTCGGGGCTTCCAGTGTGTCAGCATATATCCTGATAATGGATATCCAGGCACTGATCACTGTTAACAGCCCCATGAAGAATGGAGTTGAGGGGGGACAAATCTCTAGAAACAGATGTATGCGAGAGCTTAGCAAGTAGCTTGTACAGCAGCCTGAAAAAAACACTATGTAGACACAGCTACTAAGTGTTGTTTTTACAGGAGACGTGTCTTTCCAAGAAAAACAACAATATCCTGATTGGCAGACGCCGTGGCAGTGACATGTCAAGCACAGGGCAGCCACACCCTAAAACGTACCCTGCTTTATTGTCTATTTCACCCTAAATGGGACCATGATTTACTAAATGAACATCATGCTGTATTGAAGAAGACTTGAAATTAATGATTGAGACCATAAACTCATTAGGAAACTGTTTACTGAGGTAATAAATCCAGTGAGAAGGAGGGTAGTTTTCTCATAAGCTTACATATGATCGAGCTTCTTTCTGAAACCAGTGGAAAAAAGCTGAGCTGAGTGCAGTTTTAAGGCACTTCTGCCCCCATGTGGCCAAAGAAAATCAATTAATCAAGACAATCAATCAATAAATTAGCAGTGGTGTAGTAATAAATCACTCTTCGTAATCTCGCTTTAGTTTTTGCTCGTCTGGAGATTCAAAGTGAGATAATACAAATTTTTGGTAGAGTAATCAGCAATAAATACACCAGCCATATGTCACATTCTCAGTGTTGTAAACATTTTAAATGTTTTGACTAGGCAGGTGCACTCATTTTCACGACTGCATACATATTTTATGTATTACACTTGCTTAAACATATTGAGTCTGTCAAGGGTCTGGCAAGGAGCATGACAGATATAGCAACAAGACACTGACAGGCAGTGAAATATGATACAAAAGTGTTGAACTTTTCCATAAACATTTCACGAGAAAGTCTAAAGTGATTTCCGAGCTCTATTCGTGTATGATGAAGTTGCACATCACGTCCTAAATCCTAGCGAGCTCCAGCAGACCCTCTCTGCGTTTCCCTAATTCAGTTAAAGCACACTTTAAACATCGTGTATAGCCGGCCACATTCGCCCCGAGGCCACTAATTCCCAGCGGCAGCTCGTGTCTCTCTTGACTAACCACTCAGATGGGGGCCGGCAGTATGTCGCTGTCTATTGCACAGGTCGAAAGCAATTATGTAAGGCTGGAGGTGAGTCCCCAGTACAAGAGAAAAAAAGCTGCAGGGCCCGTCCACAGGGAGACAGTTAATGTAATTGCTTTTCATCCGCTGTAATTGAAGCTCATTTCCTAGTCTGGGATTCGCTCCTGTGTGAGCTATTTTTATGAACACATGTTCTATAGCACTGAGTAGGAGTGTCATCGGCAGTTACACATTGAAGAGCACCACACACACACACACACACACACATACACGTCGGTATTGCCAACAGGGCACTACATTTCTCCACTATCTAAGAGGGGACCTCTGTTCCTGGTCATTTAAAAAAAACAAAAATAGAATAGAAAAGCTTATTTTAAGGTCTTTTACCATAATATTACACAGTCACACACACATTTGCTCAAATAGCTCCTCTCCGGTGATGAATGTGAATCAGTGGCGGCAGATTAAAAACTGGAGATTTCAGGTATTTTTTGTTGAAATGCAACATGGAGGAGCAGCGCGAGGGCCTGGGTCCTGTTACTCCCTGAGTGAAAAGGCGCTCCTGTCCGTCCCCGGCCTGTTTTAGCTCCAGATAAATCTCGAGGGGACAGCTGGGGAGGAAGGGCATCAGTAAGCACATTCCCAAATACACACATACAGTACATGTATACCCACGGACTAAAAACTCCACCGCAGAAGGCCACATTCTTCACCTACCACAGTCAGTGTTAGGTAAGAGCTGGTGGAGGAAGACGAAAGTCATGCACCAGCTGGCTCTTCAGATCCAGACTCGGTTCAATTGATTTTTTAAATAATTGCAATTCATTTGACTCAACTGTCAAACTATGTATGAGGTGAAGCCTTTCTTGACTTCTTGTGACTTTGAACAGTCACTTATAAAAACGAAGTTGGCCTCCTGCTTCTGATTCCCTCATTAATTAATTAATCCATTCACAGAAGCCTCACAGGCCACAGATAGGGGCTTCCCCTCCTGACCACATGAATCACATTTAAGTATAACTGTATCCTCGTGCTTAATAAGGCTCAAGAATTATTTGACAACTCTCTGACCATCAGCGCCAGATAATCCACAAACACTCGAGGCATGTGCAAGAGAGATTTCTCCGGGTTTCACAGATGCCGTCACACAGCGTCTTACCTAAGAACCAGGTTTCCACAGGGAGGTCCCAGAAGGTCCCAAAACAGGTGTGGGTCACAAGGAGAGGAATATAGATTCCCAGGTAGATTTGTGTCCCAGAGCTTGTATTGTACTGCCTGCCCTCCTCTTTGCCCCAGAGAGAGTGAAACCCTATCAGCAGGGCTGCTCCAGTGCTATGGACCTGGTCTGGGGGGGTGGGGTGAATTGAGCAGGGGGGTAGAGAGAGAGGTGGGTGTGGTGTTTTGAGTTGTCAGGTTGGTAAGATCAGTGATAATCAAGGAACCTAAAAAAAAAGAGGAAGGGTCATTACATCATCGGCTCATGTTTTGGTGCCAGGCTGTGGTGTCAGCTGTATGGAAGTCTATGGGAGGTGCATGGGGAAACACACTAAAACCCAACATATCTACGTCAAATGACTTCAGGAAATGAAAGAACACACTTCAGAGAGTAGGTTAACAACTGACTTTTGTCAAGTCCGACCAAATATAGCTGATGAGACTGCAACTACACTGCGAACAGGAGCCTTTCCCAAACGAAATAGAGGGATGGACATCGTGTTGATAAAATAAATCTGTGGTTAACCTACTCTCTGATGTGTGTTCTTCATTTTCTGGAGGCATTTCTTCACCAGAAGTCATGCAACGTTGGGTTTTAGTGTGTTTCTCCTTGCATCTCCCATAGACTTCAATACGGGATGATAAGGATATTTTTTTTATCCATCAACTTTATCCACCCAATAGTCTAGAATAATAAATGTGCAGTGTAAGTTTTTTGCAAACCATGGATATGACATAACTTCACATTTCCTATGTTGTGATTTTAGGTTTCTTTAGGTTTGGTTGTGACAATGCTGTACTTATGGTCTGGCAAGGTTTAGTCACACAAACCACTGCGTTAGGGTTCGGAAAAGAGTCAAGATATCCAGTTTTTTCACTCTTACAAATGTTGAAACACTGTCTCAAACTGCAGTCACTGGCTTGGCCGCCTTGTCGCCTAACTCCACCACCATCCCCTCCATCTCCAGATATGTCAGTCAGGTCATAAACATGCAATGTAAATACATACCTGTGATATCATACGTATGATTTTACTCAAGTTGAATCACGTTACAAACTTTTCTGATGTCAGCGGGGCCAAAAGTCAACTCCTTGATTGTGAATAGTAGGGAACTATTTAGTGAGCTATTAATTAAGAAGTATGGGACAAAATCAGGATCGGAGCTTTTAAACTGTCGACTGAAAGCGAGATGTGAGAATAGGTTCATCTTGTTTACCCTCCTGTTTCAGTGAGGCTTAAGCAGAGGATAATCTCCTTTGGGAAATTGTTACAAGTTTAGGTTTCCAATTCACAAAGATCGCATTTAGTCCTCAGACGAGACTTTGATGCCAGATGCTAGCGAAAAGACAACGATCAGCCTGATGATTTTCGTGAATTCATTCTCCCCATCCCTCTCAACTGCACGAGAACAGGAGCTTTTGATAACATGACAAACATCACAAGAGAATAGAAAGCATCTCTCCAGCAGTCCCTGTATTCCTCTGTCACTCTGTTTTACGTGCCTGAGGCTATTTTGGCTTTTGTTGATGTGTCTTCCTCCCCCTCTCATAGTCTCTTTATAAATCCGCCTCCAAATGACAGACCTTTGGGTATGATTTGCAGTTTCATGCCTCGTTTGTGCCCGGCAGCAGTTACACCTGTATTATCATGTCAGTCACAGTTCCTCGTCAGTCCTCTGCCTCTTAAATCCAACCAGAGGTTTTTGTTAGTCACTGATGGATTTTTGGCTTTTCTGTGCTGGTGCAAAACAAAAAAAGCTGCAAGGTGCTTCATATTTCTGTACTGTGTCACTTTGAGTTGTGTATGCTAACATTTGCTATTTAGCTTTGAAATTAGCAAAGCAAAAAGGAGTTGTGGTGTTGTTCCCGTCCTTTGAGCCATGCTGGGTCGTGTGGTAGTCCTGAAATTGGATGGGCCAGGTGGCCTTGACACAGATGAGTGTGTAGCTGGGTTATAAATCCATCAGGGAATCTAACTCCCATTTCGAAGGTTTATTACCGAGCTGGTTGGTTATTACAAATTACCTTCTTTTAATACTTTGTTACAGCCGAGCAGATCAGTTAGTAATGAATCAGAAGACATTAAAAGAAACTCGTGTTTTTGATCGATCCACATGAGAGTGAGCACGTCCATTAATTGTCCATCATCTGACCTGCCCCTAAACCCTGACCCTTGACCCCAAACACTCGACTCTGTCGACCCAGAAACGCGGCGTGAGGAAAGAGCCTCTTTGGCTGAGCAGCGGGTGGAGACAGGATGTACGAGGTAGCTCTTCCCCTCCGCTCTCAATCACATTGTAAAAAAGCCATCAGAATTAAGAGTTTAGCACCGGGCCAAATAGCTGGAGATTAACGGCTCCAAAAATAGGTGAAATGGGCTGTGTGTGTGTGTGTGTGTGTGCTCAACTGAGCGAGAGAGGTATTAACAGAGAAGAGGAGAGAGACCGAAAGGGGGAGAATCGTAGAACTAATTTGGTAATTTGGCCGAGAGTTAAAAGAGCCACTTCAGTCATTACTATAAGTGCAGTTACAGCTTTTATATATTTCTAAAATCCAGTGACCTAGTTTGTTGAAAAGTGAATATGCTGCACACTGCAGGGATTTGTGTGTATGTGTGTGTGTCGCGCCTTCCACTAGCACAGCGGCTAGGCTTACCAGCAGACCTTGCACACGACTAAAGTTAGCAGCTAAAGTTAGCCCCGACCGTCACCTGATCCCAGTCAAGGGTCGAAGGTTAGGTCTCTTTCTGTGGGCCGTGGTTGGGTTTCAAAGCGCCAAGGCCATCAGGTGGCTGTCATTAAATTGAAAATCTGCTCCAAAATGTTGGCCAACAGTCGTACAAGGACATTTTTCAACTGGGATGAGCATAATTAAATCTTAAAAAGAAGAAGAAGAAGAAGAAGAAGAAGACGCTGTTCTCAGAGGAAAATAAGGTCCCCAGAACACTGAAGCTAATCAAGTGGCAGGGTCCGCCACATATAAACAAAGTAAAACAGAATTAAATTGTGTTGTCCTTTAAGGTCAGTTTGTTTATTCAGTCATGGAAAAGAAGAGTTTGTTTATGTAGTTTTTGATGAAGATCTTTCTGTTTTTCCCCAAAACTACATACTGCTCCTTTAAGGTCAAAAGACATAAGATATAAAATGGAAACCTGACGTTTTTTCCCTGTTACGCTAAAGGTTACTTCATTGCAGGATCTGTGATGAGACGAGAAAGGAGACCATAAACTGGTGGTGCAACGTGACTGCATCACAAGTCCTACAGTGCCTCCATGTGGTGAAAGCTTAAAAAAAACATTTCCTTGAAGCCTAAATTATTGCTTTTGAAGGCTGTGCATTTGATCTCAAAACTGCCTAAATCCTAAGAGAACGATTAAGCCGTTAGACTCGTCAGAAAATGCCTGAAAAAGAGAAAAAAGCTTAAATGGGGAGGAAGGAGATACTGGGGCCCGGTGTGGGAGCGGGTGATGACGCGGGTGACACAGGAAGAAACAGAATGACAGCTGATGTGAGTCATGTCTATTTTTATTCAGACTCCCAGTCTCTGTGGAAAAGAGTCACAGCTATACAGACGCGTTATACCTCTCCTGTTTCATATCAACAGATCAGAAGTGTACAAGTGTACTGTAAAAGGCTTCCCTCCTTCGTGGGCCTATGAAAATCTACATAAAACAAAGCACACACTGCTGCAGAGTGCAACTAAAAAAGACACTCAGAATCATCAAACACAAATATTCAGAATATATACTATATCAGAGGAGGAACTACAGTAGTAGTAGCTACATTAAAGCTGCTGTAAGCGCTATTTTCTTATTAAAATTCTTCATGTTTAGTCAGTAACCCGTGTCTTTCCTCCCCCAGTAAAAGAGAAAGGAAATGTTCCCGTATCGCTGCCCGCTTTATCCAATCAGGACAGAGAACTCAATAAAGAGGTGGTCCAGTCTGCTCAGGCAACACACAGGGAGCAAGATACCGGCTTTTTCTACCGAACCGTCCAAACGATGAAAAACGCTTGACGAGAAGAAAGAGGCAAAGAGAGCTGCCTCGAAAAAAAAGGAGTTGTGCAAGTGTGGCGATGTCGAGAGGAGGGAGGGGCTTGCTAACTACAGGAAGTTTGCTAAAACGACGACAACACTTACAGCAGCTTTAAATTCAAAGTAAGCAGCATTTCTAATATGATATAGCAGGATGGCAACATGTACTGTATAGTGTTTACAGATTTTTTAAAAATAAAATGTATTCAGTTTATTTCTCAGGGACAGTGCTTGTTCATTAACTTAACTGTAATGAAAACTAGCCAAAGTGCTTGTTTCCAGGTGTAAAGATGGCAACCTAAAATCAAGAAACAAACAAAACGATTGTGAAGTTAAACATGAAATCTGCATCTTGTTTACGTCATCGTTGCCTCCTGTGCTTTCCTTTTGACCTTTTCCCATCCTCGGCTACATCTCTCTCACGACAGTCTCGTCTTTTCACGTACTCTATTCTTCTTTTCTTAATTTTTCATCAATCAATACAATATTTACAGAGCTTTATTTCAGTTTCCTCTCGCATCTCTTTCTGTCCTTTCCTATCTGCTGTTGAGCTCCTTTTTTAAACTTTTCTCAGGTTTCCTTTGCAAAACACGGTGTTCCCTTTAACTAAAATCAAATGTGTCGGATAAATTAATGAGTCAACAAGATTATAAGTGATAAAATGTGCTACGTGGGCGGCTGAGCCAAGCAGATCTCGTGAACAATCGTGGCTGATAAAACCCGAAGCTGCAAGCCTGAATAACAATATTGCAACACTAAAAACACATGGATTTATTAAGAAAATGTTGCACTATGTTCCAGTAGAGCCATGGTTTGAGTCTGTTCAGTGTGTGCTGGATCCAGGGCGCCAGACACAAGGCTGCAAACCCAGGTTGGAAGTGCTGAACCTAGGCCGGGGCACCCTGGGAGGTTGAGTGCTGCTGGACACCGGCCGAGATGCACCAGCGGGGCCCAGGGGACTCAGATCTGGGGCACTCTTAAACTGCCTGTTGGCCTGTGCGCTGTTGGGGGGCTGGAAGTGGGAGAAAGTAGGGGACTGGACTGGATGTGGAGCAGGAGCACAGAAGGTGGGGAGCTGAGGGAGTGGAGCGGTAGGAGCAGGGGGAGGTGGGGGACACTGTGGGGAGGTGGCCCACTGAGGTTGGTGAGGATGGGGTTGAGGTTGATAGGGTTGGTAGGGGGCGGGGTTAGGTGGAGGGGATGTGACATCAGAGCGCCACATCGGTTCTCCGAGCGTCGTAGCTGATCGAGGGACAATAACTTTGAGGGCAGGCCCTGTGGATGTCGGCGGGGGCGTAGAGAAGCGCTTCACCTCATATACTCGTGCTGTCTTCTGAGGACCCTGCTGCTGCTGATGGTGATGATAGGCCGAGGTGTCCTGGGGAACCCCACCCCCATAGCTGAACAGAGTAGAGTTGAGCTGGTAGGGCTGGTGGCTCATAATGTCCACAGGCTTGATGCCCGCTTTGTGCCCTTTAGGTCCAGCTGGTGCAGACTTTGCCACCTCAGGCTTCTTCTGGGCTTTTGGAGGGCAGGAGGGAGAGAGAAGGGGGTTGTAGCTGATGGGAGGAGGAGCACGGATGTTGGACGAGTATTTCCAGGCGGCAGGAAGAGAAGGTGTGGGTGAGGGCTCCCTCGTCTGGGCAGGGGAGTAAGGTGCTGCAGCAACAGAGGGCGCTCGCTCCACAATGTACCGATCCATTCTGTTCTGCCTGCGGGCGAACAGCTGACCTCCCTTCCCCGCCAGTTGTGGCACCTGAGGTTGTGGTTTCGGAGCTACAGGAGGTGGCCTGGGTCCCCGCTGAGCCTGCAAGAAGTTGCAGGCCTCTGCTCCCAACCTCAGCCAGTCCTCCTCAGGCCCTGACTCATGTCCGGTCTCCCCACTGGGTGCAGCTCTCACAAAGCGGTCATCCATGTTCTGGACCATCGACATCAAGTCTGGGTTTGGATTAACATCTTTATTCTGGACGGCGCAGAACATCGGCTTCTTGCCACTGCTGCGACGACGGGCATCTTGTAGGATGCCGGTGCGAGCGGCAGGGACTGAGATGCGCTGCTCACGTGTCGCCAGTGAATCGGGGGCTGTAGGCTGGGGAGGTGATGCATTTGCCATGGCAGCATGCGGACCAGGAGTCTCTGCACCTGTCATGTTGATGTAGGGGTGGGCAGATGGAGATGGAGATGGAGAAGGTAGGGCAGGGGGAGGAGGGGGAGGAGGAGGATGAGGTGGCGCGATAGGCTGGGTATGGAAGGAGGCTTGAGTCAAAGCTGGGGGATGAGGAGGGGAGATGGGAGAAATGATGTTGGAGGGAGGTGGATAAGCAGGAGCAGGATGACAGTGAAATGGCTGTGGAGCTGGAGGGGAGAAGGGTTGAGCAGGTGATGGACACAACAGGGTACTTTGAGCTGCAGGGGGAGAGAACTGGGTGGAGGGGGAAGCATGCACAGCGGGCTGATGGTAAAATGTTGGCGGATTTGCAGCAGGCTGGACAAAAGGTGCAGAAGACAGAGAGGATGGAGGGGAGAGAGCTGATGGGGGAGAGTTGACAGAGGGGGGAGTGTTGCTGGTGTTATTTCTTGGAGGGATGTACAGAGAGGTGCTAGACACCGCTCTCCTCGCATCGGGCACTGATGGATGGCGAGTCGGCTGGATAGTCACCATGGTCACGGCTGTGGGTTTTGGTTGGGGAGGGCGAAACATCACAGAGGTTACAGATGCACGAGAAGATGAAGGGCCTGGGGTGAAGGGCCGTGCGGTGCGGTTCAGAACCCCTTGATTAGGACTGAGGTTGGCGTTCATGTGATGATCTGAGTCTGTGATCAGGCTCTGACTAAGATCAGGGTTGGGACTAGCATTAGGGTTGCCATGTTGCCCGTTTTGGCTCAGAAGGGGTGTCTGAGAGGGCGGGCTCAGAACAACATTAGCCCGACTTACAGCTACCGACCCCCCATTGGTCAAAGCAACAGCTGGAGGAGACATGTGTGCAGGGTAGTTACTGATTGGCTGCTTTGTGATGCTGCTCTCCAGCCTTGAGCCCTGATAGGCTGAGCTTTCCTGCCCTGAGACCGCCAACCCTGGGCTTTGATTGACAGAGGTCACAAGTCCTGGAGTCTGATAGGCTGAGATGTCCAGCCCTGAATTGTGATTGGTTACAGGCGTTGTTGGAGTAGTTGGTGTGGTTGACGGGCAGGCAGAGCTTCTCCTATCCAGCAGGTCTAGATAACCGGTATCCCACGTAGGGTCAAACGATGCTGAGAATCCCTCTTCGTCAACTTCTGAACCACTAAGGAAGGAGCTCCCTCCTTCCTCCTCTGTCTCCCCTCCTGTCTCTCCCTCTGTATCCCCTCCTCTATCTCCCTCAGCTTTGCCGAAGCAGGTCAGCGTGTACTTCTTGGCCCTCTGCCGGCGTTTCTTGAACATAAGCACCCCTTTCGAGTTGGGGTTGGGAGCATCAGTCAGCAACGACGCAATAGAGCGGCATTTGGTACGAGCTTCCTTCACCTGTTTCTCCACCACACTCTCCCCACGGTGCAACTCTGCAAGACAGGAAAAGAAAAGAGACAGAGACCAAAATAAATGTGCTGGGAGAGAGATGAAACAAAGGAGAGAACCGGTAATGAGATTCCTAATGAATACATAACAAGGCACGGGCGACAAATGAGGGAAACAACAGTGTAACAGGCCTCGCCGACTGCGAGCAGTGGCTGATTTATACAGTATTATCTCAGTGAGGAGCTGCCATGAGGATTATCAGTGACAGACAGGAGTGAGTGTCGTGGATTTAGAACAAAGAATTCCTGCTGCTCTCCAGAGTTGAGTCACACACTCCGGGAAGGTTAGATCACAGTGTCTGTCCTGCACAAATGCTTGTTGGCCACATGTGTGTATCTCTGCTCGGTCCAAGGTTATTTGAGTCTTTTTAGTATCTTGGCTCACCTCACATGAATATCCTCACTACATAACTATAGTCTGATGCAGCCTCTGTGCACACATACATCTATAGTCTATATAACCTTCATACAGTCAAGCCTACCAAGACATAAACAAACACATAATCCCAATATGAAACAATCTTTCAAGTGCAAAGTTCAGATTTTTCTGTGGCAAGATTAATGACATCCTCAACATGACTTAAACAAGGGTCTGCTACAGTAATGCCAGCTGCTCAGATTGGTGCAGGGAGCTAAAAGCTAACACATCTCAGCTCAGACTGTTAGCATGCTAATGTTTGCTAATTAGCCCTAAACACAAACAACACCTGAGACTCGGGAGAATGCCATTTAGTCATAAAACAAGTATTGCACACATTAAAATGTTGACCCAGAGATGGTGCTAGAGGAAGGTCAACATAGTCAACATCCGGACTAAATTTGTGACAATTCTTCTAATAGCTTTACAGACATTTCACCCAAAACCACAAAAGTTGACTTTATGATTGCGCAGAAGGGAAAGTCAAGGCGACATCAAAGTCACGAACAGAACCTGACCGATGTATTGTTTGGCTGATAGTATCGGCCAATCAAAGATTCGTCGGTTTGTAAACTTTAAAATACCCTGCCTCTGTAACATATCTTTGTCACCACATTTGAGGGTGTATCGGCCATTATATCGATTTCTGAATATCAGTTGTGCACTAGTCTTGATTATCTGTACCCATAGCACAACTATTTATCCAGAGATATTTCAGTGTTGAACAAATTGGTAAACTGACCGACGAGCCAACCACCAGCCCGACATTGAGATCACTAGATATATGCCGCTAGCCCGACTACAAAATATTCATACTTTTACGTTATGTATTCGTCCCATAGTAAGCAACATAGCTTATAGCGTAGCGTATAAATGCTTCAGCATTATTTCTCTTTATAGCGTACAACCACAAAATAAGACGCACAATCACAGGTAGAGTGGCTCAATAACATCCTCACGTCTACATCATTTCATCAGGATCATCAGCCAAGAACATGATGACAGATAATCTTGACATTAAACTTCCTAAGGTGCTGACATAGAAAAGAAATGAAGTAAAACAACATTTGTGCAGTTATTCTAATGTGAGTGAATCTGTTTGTAAATTAAGCGTTGAGAGCACATAAAAAGGATTTAACGTGTCTTACCTGCGTACACGACGTGCGGGACTGTGTGTCCACCTAGATCTGACCCTGAAGAAGATGTGAGAACCCTCATGTCACAAACGTGAGTGTGTGTGTGTGTCCTTAAACTCCCTCAGACCCTCCCACACACACCCTCACAGAGTCCAGTTCTGCTCTGAGCGGGGAACCGTTTAGTCGCTGTCCACCAGCCCTTCTCTCAGGGCACAGCCCATGTAAAGACCTTTGTCCAGCAACCCAAACCAACACATGATGTCAACCCACTATTCCTGTCTGTGTGACAGGCATCAAACACCTGTCTGGTCTCTGTCTCACACACACACACACACACACACACACACACACACACACACACACACACACAAGGACGGGAAGACCCCACACCGGAGGATATTTAGACAGCGGTGTCATTGAGTGTGTGTGTGTTTGTGTGTGTGTATGAGTTCATAAAGCCAGTTATAGTTTATAGAGGAAGGCTCGGTCATAACTCTTCACTGATGTGCCGTTCTCTGCTGCTGACACTTCACACCCAACAAACACTGCACACACACACAGATACACAACTCTGTTGAAGCAGAGACAACAATCCCCATACCCAAAGATAAAGGCAATGCTCATTTGTATGTGTGTGTGTGTGTTTGTGTGGGTAACGTGAGAAAGGGCAGGTCCCTGAACACCTCAGTCATCATCCGTCCTGTAGTAAAGCCTTAACCTAAGTCACACAGGAGGACAGATCCCTCATTACTGCAACAGTCGGTAATGAGTCAGTGCATAAGTATTCAGAGGTATCAGCTGTGGTCATTGTTACTTTGTTGTGGTGATGAGTTAACCAGACAAGGCTAATAAAACTTTATGATGTAGAAGAATAGTTCAACATTTTGGAAAGTGTTAAATGACGTCTCTTCGCTAAGTACAGCCTGCCACATAATCTGTCGTAAAATGCCTAAAAATTATTGTTCTTACACTTTTTGTATGAATTTAAAAAACAGACATATTTGTTTTAACAAAACAAAACATTTTTGGAGCTTCACAACAAAACAGCGTCGCAGCGTTCTCCTCAACAACGGAAGTAGATGGGAAATTTGAAAAGACGCTATTTACGCTTTTTTTTTAGACTGAAATCTTCTCTGTAGCTGCTAAGCTCAAAGTGTGAGTGTGCACCTCTTCTGTGCGAGCTTGACAGCACATCAAGGGTGTAAATAATATCTCTTTAAATTAATTTGAGATTGCCATTTTATGTTTCTTTTTTGGGGTGTTTTTTACATTTTAAAACAAGCTCCCAGCTACGATTGTTGTTTAGAAGAATGCTGCAATGCTTTCTTGCTGTCAAAGCTTTAAAATTTCACCCAACCCCGAACAGATAATAACAGATATTTTTCTTTCCTTCAGGTAGTGAGCTTCAGTGTGCTAATGAGCAGATTTTGTTAGCAATAAACAGACCCATGCTAGCTGTTCCTTTTGATTCTTAAATTGTATTTTTTTCACACAGTGAGTTTGCGTCAACTTTGTTTGTTATTGTTTCCATTCTTGGGTTCTTTTGTTTGTCATCTTATTCATACAGATCTCACCTGTTTTCTGATCTTCGTGTTGATACTACTTGATGAGTCGCATTATTCGCATTTCGACCCCTGGAAGATTAGCGACCAGCTAATGGAAGCTAATGGGATGCCCGTTAAAACGAAGAAAGAAAATTAGTAAATGTATTTCCCAAAGTGACAAACTATTCCGTTAAAATAAAATGTCACCATCACAGCAGAAATCATATTAGGCTGTGAATAGCAATTATCGATTTATCTTGTAATTGTTTTGCTTGTGACCCCTTAACATGAAGCAACATCTACCAACGCTTATTCGACTGTTTCATTCATAAGTTTTTTTTTAACGCCTGAAGACATGATGAACTATACAGCAACAGAAAAAAACAAAGATATGCGGCAAAGAAAAGTGAAAACCACTTATTTTCTATCCCACTTCTCATCTCACCCACCAACTTCGTCCATTACTTTTCAGCTTAGTAAATAAATTGTTTAGCCAATAAAATCGTTTCCCGTCCAAAAGAGGACCTGTAGCTCAAAATATTTAATTTACAAGAATTTAAAAAGTAGAGAAAAACAGTAAATCCTCACATAAGAGAAGCTGGATACAACAAATGTTTGGCCTTTCTCTTGATAGATCTTCCACATCTTTGATTAATCCGACAAATCCGTTGACGAGTCATTTCAGCACAAGAATGAAAGACGTTTCACCGATACTGCGCACACATGCACACCACCGCTTGCACATATACAAACATTCACGTCAACACACACGACTACACACCACATATTCAGCTGTGTGGCCTGTAAGTCAGAGATGCGTCCAGTCTATCAATCAGAGGCTTCAATGCCTATAAATACAGTGAGTGAGGCAAATGCTCAGAATACTGACAGAAGAGACAGGCTGCTGTTTCAGGGGACAGAGGACGGGAGGAGGAGGAAGGAGGAATATCTCTGTCGGTATCTGGTATATCTCACCCCATCACCACCGGCCCGTGAATGTGACTGGATGCTCCAGTTCTGGATAATAACCACTAGAGGGCGATGTAGCGTTTGATTTAAGCTTGACGCAGCTCTCTGCAGCTGATGCCTTCAGACACACCAGGGGAATGTTTGGAATTTAAATTAAAAAGCAAAAACACAGTTGTCGAGACTGAAATAGCTGCGTTACAACGAGAGACTCGAGAAACTCCTCTTTCTGGTGGGCAGCTGGTGTATTATCCTAAAACTTTTACTGGTGGAAGTGATGTACACTCATTGTAGCATCAATTATACATTATATATATATTCTATGTGTAATTGCCATACAGATATAAGCCCGTGCTGTTTGTCAAAATTGGGACAACTGTGGTTTGATTCCTCCAAAGAACCCTCTTTGTCTTTGTGAGCCACTTTGTAATCTAGTCGTATTTCTCTGTACTGTTGTTTTGTATGAAGATATATACTCACTGGCTTGCCGTGCCTTGTCCATGTAAGTGGTGGAGAGCTCATCGCTGATGGGGGTCAGCTGTGGTCCCACCATGGGCACCAGATGTTTAGCAGAGCCCATCATCAGAGCCTCTTTCGCCCGTTCAGGAGACACAAGCGGCGGGCAGGTGAGCCCGATGCAGCCCGCCACCTCCTGGAAGCCGCTGTCGCCCTCTCCCTCGGCCTCCGCCTGCCCCTGGTCCGGGGTCGGTGTGAGTGTGTGAGGGGTCAGAGTGTGCGGGGTGTGTTCTGGAGTGGTCCACTCGGTCTGGGGGGGCTGGTAGATGAGCTCTCTGCGAGGGACGCCAGGAAGACACTGAGCCTCCCACTGGCCCTGCGTGGGGACCCCTGCATCTGTGGCACTCTCATACCTTAAGATACAACAAGGAGCATCAACTTCAAACACCATAAAGCTTCATGTGTTTAACAAGGATAAACAGTTCATGGGCTGCGACTCTAGATCACCATCCCTTACCCGCTCATCTCTGAGGTCTCCTCCTCCTCTTGGTTGTCATAGCGAGCAGGCGAGCGTGCGTGAGGAGGCGTGCGCCGTGGACGACGTTGCGTGTGCAACTGTGTGTCCGCGTCGCTGTCTGTCTCTCCGTAGTACGCCTCGCTGTCTGGAGGGGAAGTGATGGTTATCCCGGTGGGGGAGAAGAGGGAGGACCGATGGGAGGATAAGGGGGCCGCGGTGGGAGACAGGACCCTGGAGGAGGAGCGGGGCGATGCAGAGTGACCAGAGTAGGATGAGGAGTGGAATCCAGGTGGGGCCCTGGATGGAAACGCACAGATGACAAGTTGTGAAAATGCCAAACATGCATCGGTTTGCTTGATGTGTTTTCATGCACTGTATGTGTGTGAGTCCTGACCTCTTAACCCTCAGGTTGAGCGTAGCATTCTGACCATCTATGAGGCTCATGGCTTCAGCGTGACTGAGCTCTGCACACAATTGCTGGCCGATGGCAACCAGCTCGTCGTACTCCTTCAGTCCAGCTCTGCAGGCTTTGCTGCGCCTGCGTATCTGCAGAGAGAAGAGGGGTTAAAAACACATTGGTTCTCATTGCTGTGGGAAATGACATTACATTGTTTACTTTGCCACCTAAACCTCACCGCCCTCTATTAGTTATTTAACTTTTCAGACATGTGGTTTTACACCTTTATGGCTTTTGACCCAGTAAAACACACTATGAGGCCACTATTGTCACACATTGCATACGTCTTTCAGTTATTATGACCAGGCGAGGGATTTCTGAGGGGAAAATATCCAGTAAATCACAAGAAATACAAGCTATAGTTTAAGGAATCTATGAAGAAATATGTCTTGCAGTCCCTAAAGATTAATCTTGCAAACCCTTGCAGGATCCCCACACCCTTCTCAGTCTTCTACAACCTTTTGTGATCCTGCATGTGTATCCTGAAACTGAGTTTATTTAATCTGCTGTTATCATCAGAAACAGTTCAGAACGTAAAGCCACAATATTTAACAGTCGTAGTATCCAACCCCAACATTCAGTCTAACCAGGGGCATCGAGAATAAATGGGCCGAAAGCAACACATACACTGCATCAGTCTGCACTGGAATTGTTTCATTTTTCTACAAACAGAAAATGTATACGGGGATTTAATATCATAATCACATTTTTCATCTTCTTACTTGAGTAAGAGTAATGTGTTCCCATGCAAATCACTATTTCCTGCCAGGGTTTGAACAGTTTTAGATATTTCACTTGAGCGATTTCAGTTTTTCTGACTGATTTAAAGTGATTGGGGCTATTTCGGGGATGGTGATACCGCATATTTCCATGCACCAATCAGAATTTAGCAACATCTTAATCAAAGCGTGATTTAGATTGACTAACGTTTCGCGTGCAAAACTAGTTTTCTTTTATTTATGAATATTTTCTGGTTTCTTTGCTCTTCTTTGACAGTAAACTGAATATCTTTGGGTTGTGGATGAAACAAGACAATTAAAGACGTCATCTTGAGCTTTTGGAAAACATCGATCAACATTTTTTGAGCATTTTCTTGACCAAACATCTAATCAATTGGGTATGCTGTTAGTAAAATGTCCAAAGGCTCTGAGACTTGTAGAACGGCTGATGCGCTCTCTTCTAGCGCCAGCCTTCGTCGTATCGAAATAACTCGTGAAGTCATGCAGCTGTTGCTGGAGGTCGCCAAGAGATGATGTCATGGGATCGTTCAGGAAGTATGTCGGCGGGGGGCCGGGTGACAGATTGGGACGGACGGGAAGGCGAGTATTCTTGTTCACTCGAAGAAGAAGAAGATAAAAACCTCCCCTCTGTCTCCTCACACACCTTATCTAACAATGTTGAGAGGGGGAAAGTGTGTTCCCGCACCTACTCGGACTCAAAGAGGAAACAGTATTCGCTTCTATCAGTATCTCTTGACCCAATAATCCAATTTCTGCGTCACGCGTGCTATCGCTCTCGTACTTAGATGTACACACACACACACATACACACACAGCACAAGTGTACATCATGAAAGAGGGGGTTTGAACAGCTGCAGCACCAGTCTGGACCGGGGGGGAGGATGCCAGTCATTCACCATATGTTCCCCAAATACCCAAAATAAAACCTCGCAGGAAAATCAACCACATTCCTAAACGGACGAAGAAAGACAGGCGCTACTGAGACGGCAAAGAGAGAAAGAGAAGGATTTACAGTAAAGTGTGCGAGTGTGTGTGTGTTTCTGCATCTTTGTGTGTGAACGAGAGGCCTTTTTCCATGCTCAGCGTCCAGCTCCTCTTAAATGAGCTATTCTGATCCCCTAGTTTGCGCTCCATTCCCAACCGGGCTTATCTGAGGTATGCCCATCCAAACACACACACACACACACACACACACACACACACACATTTACGAACAAGAAGAGGCACGCACACTGATCAAACTCTCATTAAAGGTGACCTTATCTGAGTGAAAATCCTGGATAAAGAGAGGCGTTCGATGCCAGAGCGCCGCCTCCTCCATCTTGAATCGGACGTCATGACAGCACGAGAGACGGGCCAAGTTTTGAACGCCGGTGTGAGCGAGGTCACATTCCTCCTCTCCAGAATAGATTTTCTTATTAGAGAGAACATTCTGGACTGTCAACGAATATAAACAGACACGAAAAGCTTCTGCGAAAAAGGAGTATAACTTGGCTTAAAGTCGGCTTATTGTGTCCGATAAATATGCGACGATGACAAGTCTGAAACAAGTTTATTACCCACTGTTTTGTTGTTAAGGCTACAATAATGTTTATGCCTGCAGCGTACACTAACCTGTTTAAACTTAATCTCTGCTGCTGTATAGACCATATTTATACGGCGGCCATTTTCCTCTTACATAACACTCAGGGGGGAGCTCAAATGTCGAACTGCTCCGTTCACATAAACGTAGGAAATCTGATGTTGTTATCATTTCACTGCTTCTTGATTGATTATCAAATGTAAAGACAACGGAAAGTTTCATCTTTCATCATATTTCAAGGCAAAACAACACATTTAATGACCAATTAGCTTCCATTAGACGACAGCTAACGTTAGCATTCAACCAGAGCGTTGAGAAATATCAACACACATCTTGGAGACATCTGGAAGTGAAACACGCAGGAAGTAATCAAACAGTATTGTTAGCAGGGGAGTTGTTGTATGCTAACATCAGCTAGCGCGTTATAAAATGTGTTGTTTTACGTTGAAATATGGCCGAATGTGCCCTCCACATGAAACTATCCATCATCTTTTCAGTTGCAGATCAATTGGGAAGCTGTAAAATGACAACAACTTGTCACCCTGACCGTGACATGGAGGAAAATGGCCGCCATGTGAATCAGGGAGTGTGAAACTGTAACCACAGAGGTGCTGTCTCTTTCTGTTTGTTTGACATCTGTTGTGTGTTTCTTTTATGTGAAAATGTTTTATGCCGCTGTCTTCTTTGTAAAAGAGATTTTGAACCAACAGGCCCCTCGAATTCAATCGAGCTCGGTCCAATATCAAATAAAACATGTTTAAATCTGCTCGCTCATAAATATCAGTCACCTAAATACACCTGTTTTTTTCATCAAGATCACTGCATTACTTCTTGAGAAATGTACGTAAATATATATAAAAAAAATCTTGCAATGTTAACGCAAATGAGAAAATATTTCTGATCCACTTCAAAAGTTAACGGGGTCTATTCGGGACCGAGAACCATCCTCCATCAAAGTTTCGTGGAAATCTGTTCAGTAGTTTTTGTGTAATCGTGGTCACAAACCAACCAACTGACAAACGGACATGGGCGAAAATATAACCTCCTTGGCGGAGGTAATATAAAAATATAAATAACTGCTGAGGAAAGTAGAGGAAAGATTGCTTGTGTCAAATATACTCAAAGAGCAGTAGAAGAGGTTTAAAGGCGCACTACGTAGTTTTGGGGAAGAAATTTTGATTTATTTATGATAAACTAAATAAACAAACTGACCTTAAAGGACGACACAGCTTGATACTGTTTTACTTTGTTTATATGTGGCGGACCCTGCCACCTTTCTAGCTTCAAACAGTGTTCTGGGACCTTATTTTCCTCTGAGAACAGCTTGTTTATTCAGTTGTGGAAAAAATAATTATTTCTGAGTTGTACTGGTACCTCATTAATGTAGTAAATATTAAAATTATGAGTTTGGATTTCTTCCCCAAAACTGCATAGTGCCCCTTTAATGTGGAAAAGACAATTTCAGTATGATGTCACTCATCAAACTGATCCCTCTCCAGTGCTGCTTTCAAGGGACAGTACTTCTTGCCTTGCTCAAACCAGCTGAGAACAAACTCAGGGAAAGTAGTACAGGTGTGGGAAAAGCTAGAAAGTTACACTGACAAGAGATTTATGGTCAACGTGATAAACACACAATGAGCAACAGGTTCGTTTACACTGATTTTACCAAAAGCTCAAATTACAAACAAAGCACAGGACTGACCATCAAACAGCTGTACTTTCTATTAAACCCGACCACTCATGTTACCGCTGTGGCAGTAAGTCTTCTCTGCCACACACACACACACACACATGGGCTCCACTGTACCTTGGCCACCTGTAGAGGTTTCTGCTGCTCTGCTCCTCCCTGCAGTCTGAAGCCCCACGGGGCTCCTCCTGAGAGGGTCACCACAATCTCCTCCGCTACCATCCCAGCTCGCAGCTCACAGCCTGCTGTGTGTGTGAGTGTGTGTGTGAGGGTGTATGAGTTGCTCTGCCCTTCTCCAGCTCCTCACACTCTTGCGAGGATCAATGAGCGAGTGTGAGGCTCAGGTCTCTCACTCCACCCATGAGGAGACGGGGGGTGGCTGCAGGCTTTCATGTGCTTATACTGGAATGCTGTGTCGGAGGGTGGGCATGTGTGTTGTGTGTGTGTGTGTGTGTGTGTGTCGTCTCTTGCATTCAACACTTGCCATGTCACTCTCAAGCACTCTGTACAGGAGGGGATGCTTGCTGATATACGCTCCCGAAATAACCACTATCACCACTCCCCCCTTCAACCCCCCTCAGGGCAGCCGGGCCTGGCCAGCAGCCACGGCTCGAAGATCTGCACCCTGAGACGAGAAGGTGCGAGGAGGATCTATAACTTCATGTGAACAGCCTCGGGGAGTGACCTACATCATCTGCTTCACCCCTATGAGTACTTGCTTGCAGGATAAAGACACAGGTGCGCAGATCTGGCAACCCTAATTAAAGGACAAGTTCACACCAAAAATGAAAATTGAGTCATTATTTTCTTAACCCCGACGTGGATGGAAAGTGTGAGGGCCATATCAGATTCCTCTTGGCACATTATTATTTGATAGATGAGTGGCAGGGTTGCCAGGTTGGCTCATGGCCTGATGGAAACTTTAAAGTGAATGGAAGTCAATGGAGAATTGAGTTTTTTGTGCATGAATTTTTGACATGTGTTAACTTCCTGGTGACAACATTATCTCCCTTTAAAAGCCATAAATTAAAACATGTTTTAAGTTGTTTTACTTGTATTATCACATTGATGGCTGGCTGTGTGCGGAGCCTCTCACGCAGCGCTCGGAGGTGAACGTGGGGGAAGTCGCTCTGCGGTGTCCGGATGTGGACGTGGCACAGCGCTGCAGCAGTTCCGCTGAATGTCCGCTTCTGATACCGAGAAGGGATTAGTGAGGAGCACCCCGGGACGACATCGGCTTCACAGTTTGTCGGCCACCGGGTTTCACACTTTGCCCCGAATACAGGATAGCCTTACTGTTCACAACACTTCGGAGGTAGGTTTCGATTTGAAACCAGTCGGTGTCAGACATCCGTTGCCCGGCTTTGACAGGAGAGCTTTGCCTTTTTTTTTTTTTTTGCTAGCTACGTCTGCTAATGCTACCTAAATGCTAGGGCACGGCTAGCACCGCTCTGCGAAGTAGCTGGTGGCTGCTAGCTTAGCTAACGTTAGTAGGCTAACGTCGGCTACCTCCGGTTGAGGCGATTTGGTCACAGCTGATTCAACCGCTGCCGCTGTCATCATGATTCAAGTGGCTAGTGTGGTTGCTAACGAGCTAGGTTAGCCCCCCCGTGACTTGTACGTTTGTTAAATCATGTATGTTGAGTGCAGCTTCGCCCTGCGGGTTGGACTCGTAACAGTTAGCCACCTCAGGTGTTAACCAGGCTCAGTGTTTTGAGGTTTTGGTTGACATGTTGTGTTGCTAACGTTAGCTAGCTAGCTAGCTAGCGAGCTGATTGTAATGCGGCACTGAGGTTGTTCGCGTTAGCTTACTAGCTTTGTAGTTATCACACTTTACCCCCAACAAAGCTGGCGTTTGACTTTGCCAACATATGTTTATTATTATCAATGAATTACAGTTCCAGTAAGTTTATTTTGTTTGACTGCTAACCCAGTTTCGTAATTGTGCGACCTAGCCAGGGGAGCAGATGTGGGTCACTCAGTAGGCCCGACATACTAAATAGCTGTACGGCTCCAGCGATTGTGTTTCTCGTTGTGGCACCTGCACTGCTGAATTATTCAAGGGCCCCGCTCGTTTAGCCCGTGTTTGTCTGTTAGCTGATACTCATCTCTCTGTCATATAAGTTAGGGACAGTCTCCAGAAGCCAAGTGAGTAAACAACGCCACTCGTGCACTCTGCTAGCAGGGGTTGAAGTTTGACATGTGATATGTAGGAGCTATCATGCCCTTAAAGTTGAGTTACCTGTGGAGAGGGGGGTCTTCTCACAGCTGACATGTAAACACCTTCATAAGTGACACACATGAGTCCTGCAGACATCACACACTGTCTCGACAGCATCCAGCCCTCACAGCTGAGAGTATCAGCTTGTCTTGTGGTTTGTGTCTGATTTTCCTTCAGGTGATTGTTTGGTAAGTTTTGATCCAGTTGAAGTGACTTTTGTCAATTTTCAGCAGCAGCTTTCATGATTTCTTTCATTGATTCTCAGTGTTTGTGTGTCAACTTGATGGTGACACAGATGCAAGCTGTGGGTGTGGTCCAAGCAAACCTCAAAAGCTAATAAAGACGTGAGTGAACCAGGAAATAATTAACGTCATAAGAGAGAAGGCTGTAGCGTCTCGTAAAGCTGAGAGCTGTGGAGACTCAGAAGTGTTTTGCATACTTTTTCCCAGCTGTGTGTTCAGGTGCAAAGTGCTCAGCTGGGCTCAATCACGTCTTCTTAAGACCTCCAGTTGTCCTCGTCTCTTTTTTTGAGTTGGACAACATGGAGGGTTATCCTATATGTTGAAGAGCAGTTAACGTAAACATTCGTCCTCAGATCAGTTCTCGTTGCCTTTTTGAGTCTCTGTCAGTCATCCACATCAGCTTCACGGAGCGAGGAGCCTGCGATCGTCCTCGCTTCTGGAAAAAAACGCAGCCTGTCGCTTCAGACTCGAAACTCAAAACTGTCATATAAGCTGTTAACAGTTAATAACGTCCCTGTCACGCAGGCGTTTACACTTCAGGCGTCCTGGTAGTGAAATCTCTGTCGAGACCCTGGAAACAGGCTGAACAAGTTCACCGTTAAATTGTCATATTGTGTAATAGTTGAATTTCCTCCAGATTTAGGGATGAACTGAGGATGAATGTAAACCAGCACACTCCAATGGCCTCTCCATACGGCCAGCCCCAGCCTGGCTACGGCCAGCCCGGCTACGCACCCCTGGACGGGGGATACCCCGCACCCTACGCACCCTACAACGGCCCTGCTTCAGCCTACCAGCCCGGGGCTCCACCACAAGGTAAGCTGCTTCTTCTGAACAAGTTGAAGTAAGTAAGTTCAGATAAGGAGACACCAGGTCGGCGGTGATGCTCTTCAGAGCCGTAACCTTGGAGTGTCCTTCTACCTGCTTCCCGCCATGTGATTGTTCACGTATGTGCCAGTGCATACTAATCTGAATCTCGTCCGCCTCATTTCTTTTCGTCGCTTCACCCATTTCCCTACATCTCTCTGTATTTGCCCTCTTTCCCCTCTTTTCTTGTATTTCAGGTTATTCTCCTTTCACAAGCTTTCCCTCTAAGGCTGTGGCTGCCAACCCAGTCTCTGACCTCTCCTCTCCTCTTGACTTAGGTAACTGCCTCCTCTCTTGATCTCGCTCATTTCACTTCACACTCCACGCGCTCTGCAATCATCGAATCCTCTCTGTGCCTACATGCATTATTCTTGCTGCCACGAGCCTTTCTCAATAAACAATAGGAAACCTTTTGTGTTTAACGCCGGTGCCTGTAAAAGCGGAGCAGCCACCCGGTTTCATTACCTTGAAATGTTAGCTACTCTTTAATTATCTAGGGATGTGCGCAGTTAGTCGACTAGTGTATATAACGTTGCTACCCCTGCTAGTCTGCACCAGAAATACAAGTTATTTGTCACAATTTATAGCAATTTACTTTTTTATTGGCCATATGTGAGCAGATTATAACATGACGTGAAAAATGAGACCTTCCCCGCCTCTCTCAGTTGCCTAAACAAGCTTGTGGATGATTTCTTTAGTTGTTTACAGACGCTGGACTGCAGATTTCTTTGTGAAAAACTTGGGTTCGATTTTCCGTGACAGTCCAAAGGATGTGACTTTATGCACTTTCTCGAGTGCTTCGCCTCAGTGCCTCGCTCCGCTACGCTAACAGAGAGCAATAATATCAGTTTAGAAATGACGACCGGCTTCCAGTACAGCGCAGAAGATAAATGCATTCTCCCAATGAAAATGCAGTTTTTAATAATCCTAAACCTTTTTTACTACGTTGAATATTGTTTTCAATAAATGTTATCTGTTAATTTTATTTAGGGAGTTGTTATGTCTCAAAGGATAGAGTTGGTTTAAAGGGGCTCTGTGGAACGAATCGTTAGTTTATGTTTGTGGACTTCATTTCTAAACTAACGTTAGCTGCTTACGATGTTAGAAGTCACATCCTTTGGACTGTCGCAAAAAATCTGGCAGCGTTAAACAAGTCGTCCACAGTCTCGTAGTGGCAAACGAGAGACGGGGAAGGTCTCATTTTTCACGTCACGTTACAATCCGCTCACATATGGCCAATAAAAGGTGATTAAAACACATAAATTGCTAAATACCTTCACATAGAGCCCCTTTAAACTTCAGTTTAAACGTCGGGGAGATAAGTTGTTGGGAACATCTTTATTATCATGTGAAATAGACGATCCAAGTTCAATCTCTGCAGCACTGCTCATGTTTATTGTCACGTTTTATTATTACACATATTTTGTTGTTATTACAGTTTCCAGCAGGGAGGTAGAAAGGTTTAATTAAGCTGTTTGAGAATGGACATCACCTTTTATTAACTGACTTACCAGCAACATCCTAAAAATTGTCTGTGTTTATTTCCGGCCTCAATCAGAATATGGTCACATAAATTTAACTGACCCTCTCAGCGCACTGTCTTTGCTAGCCTGGTTTCAGTCTGAGGTCTGTGCTCCTAACCCCAGAGGCAAATCAGGAAATGTAATCAGTCGGATCTAAAAATGTATTTGGGCACCACCACGGCCTATAGCCGCGTTTAGCTTGCTGCTCTAATCCCGTCACATTAGAAAGATTGATTTCAGAATGGATTCAGGATTATTTGTCTCGGGGACGATCGTGTGTTTGTGTATGTGTGTGTCTAATCTTTTGTCCCTGCGTTTCAGGTCCCGCCAGGGGTCCTCCCGCCTCTGGAGCCCCTCCAGTCTCAGCGCCTCAACCATACAACCAGTACAGTCAAAGTCAAGGTGACATGCAGAATGGACCCCCGCTCATGACACAGGCACCACCCAGGTAATTACATGTTGATTGATTTTGCCCTGTTCAGACGAGAATGACTCATTGTGCTGTTCCTACTAAAGGTGTGTTCGCTTGTGGCTAGAGCTGCAGCGATTAGTCAATTAATCAAACTATTTTCATAATCGTTTGTCATTTTTCAAGCAAAAATGTCGAACATTTGCTGTTTCCAGCTTCTTCATGTGAGGACATGCTGCTTTTCTTTGTCATGTGTGGTAGTAAATGAAGAGTCTTTGGGTTTTGGACTGTTGGTTGAGTCTCTTCGGACTCTGGGAAAGTGTGATGATCACATTTCTGGGACACGTAATAGTTGAGTCCTCAGTTAATATTAAAATAATCGGCAGAATCCATTTAACACACCAGCTAACCGCACCGAGGCCGTCTGAAACCTCAGGAGTTGGTGCTGTCATGTGGTTAGTTTGTGAAAGCGGACTCCGAATCAACCGATGCAAATTATTCATAAATGCACTCAATGTGATGTTTGTTAGGAGACAGGCGAAGTGTTTTGATGGAGAGCAGTTACTTGTGCTAAACGCGTAGCATAGAAAATGAACCGAGAGAGAACCAGAGCTGCAGTTGCTGCTCAGTTTTCATGTGCTGGTCCAAGTCCATCATGCTAGGATAATAATTTGTCACCTCTCCTGTAGCAAGCAACATTTTTTTGACACCACTCTTGCTAATATAGCTGCTCGTAATGGAGATATATGTGTGTGATAAAAGAAATTGCAAATGGCACTGGTGAAGAGGCCGAGGAGAAAAATAAGGAGAAACCGCACTAAACGGGCAAAATCATGGATCCTACAGCGACAGGCTCAAGAGGCTTTCTCTTTCTTTTTCTTTTTCTCTTGTCGTGCACTGATCCGCTTACCTGAACAGCCAATCAGAGATGATTTGTCTCGCCGATGATATGCCGCCATTTCTACATGCTCAATTGGCCTAAAAGCCACTGACGAGGGCTGTCATAGTCCAACTAGAGCCACGGGCGCTCACTGACAGCCTCAACAAGGCCTGTCAGCCTGGTGCATCAGAGCCTTTACACAATAACATAATAACCATTATCAGTTACAATAACCCTTAAAGGAATAAAACAGTTTTTTGAGGGGTTGAACAAAAGTAATAATATATAGTATAGTAAATACGATTAAACAATATGATTACCGTCAACTTAGTATACTGCTTCAACCCTGCATTATCTTGGCAATAACTGAATTGCAGGAAACTCTAATATCAGGATGATGTTTGTTTGTCGCTGAAGCCCCAAGCTTTAGTTATAAATCTGGTAGTTCAATAAGAGTGTTATCTTAGTGTGTTTACATTTATTTAAACTCAGAGAAAGTAGGTTACGCATTTGCATGCGCTGTAGTAACGTGGCTACTGTGAATCCCTGCAGCAGCTCCTCTCCACCCCCAGCATTATTTTGGAAGCATTTCTTTCTTATTTTAACTGTGTTAAGGACAGAAATGCTGCGTCAGTTGCTTCTGGCTATTTCTGTGTGGACGTGTGTCCGAGCAGACTGATTTTCAATTGAGAAGACAGACAGAGCGACAGAGTGAAGCCTTTCTTCACAGCGTGAACGTGTCTTGAGTTTTTACAAACAGCAGAGAGCATATTCAAATCAGCTGTGGAAACTTCATTAGACGTCTAGAGGGTAGTGTCTGTCTCAAATTTAGTTAGACTAGAGGAGAGAGAGGTTTCACTCCTCGGCAACTTCCACAATCACGTATACGCAGGGGGAAAAGAATTGAATGTTGGCCGGTTTACAACCAACGTATATGCACTAATTTGGGTGAAACAGAGGTAAAGAAACCAGGTTTCTCACTCACATGATTTTATAGAAAGCGACTTAAAAGTAACTTTAATCCGTTTACTTGATTTCTGTGTTTCCAGGCCTGCTGTGTCTCAGCCATACAACCAGGGAGCTGTGAACCTGTCAGGGCCACCACCCTCCTTTACCCAACACTACGGGCCCCCACCCTCAATGCAGCAGGTCACTAACCAGATGACTGGGATGCAGATCGCCCCTGGACCGCCAACCCCTGCCGGGCCGGGATATGGTGAGTTCGGGTGGATTTCTACTCGAGTCTAACATCTCTTGCGTGATTGCGATGCGGATGAATCTAAACAAACATCTTGTAGATTCATGAATCATAGACTTTGTTTTACAGTCTTGTCGCTCTCTCCTCAGCTCCACCTCACAGCTCACAGCCGCCTGTCAGTAACGCCTACTCAGCTGCACCTCCACCCTCTTACACCCACGCCCCTGCGCCTGTGTCCTCTGCCCCGACTCAGCCGCCGCCTCCCAGTGGCCCTGCACCTTCCCAGCAATACTACGGAGGCCCGCCACCTCCTTCTCAACAGCCGTTCAACTCCTCTCTTCCCCCTACCTCTCAACAGCAGTTCACCTCTCCTGCACCGCCTCCTTCCTCTCGGCAATCCTTCCCTCCCACCTCCTACTCGGGTCCTGTGCCTCCACCCAGCCAAGCTCCCGCTCCCCCAGTTTCCCAACCACAGCAGCCCTTCCCTCCGGCCCAGCCCCCCTTCTCCTCAGCGCCTCCACCTGTCAGTCAGCCTGCCTTTGTGTCTGGCCCGCTTCCCCCTGCCCAGGGCGCCTTCCCACCCAGAGCACCCCCACCTTCCTCTCAACCGGGGTCATTTCCTCCTCCTGGTCCTCCTCCAACCTCGCTTCCCTCTGGCCAGTACCCAGGCCCCATGCCACCCCAGCAGCAGCCCCCTCCATCCCAGCCATCCCCCTACCACTCAGGTCCTCCTCCTCCCAGCTCTCAGATGCCTCCCACTTCCATGGCCCAGAGCAACCACCTGCCTCCAGGACCGCAGGGCCCACCAGGCCCGCCTGGGCCCCTGCAGCAGCATCCACCTCAGCCTGGCATGCCGGGAGGATTCCCTCCTCAGCAGAATGGTGAGGAGACGGCCACGCAGGAGAAGAGACATAGATTTAATGTGTTTTCTCCATCAATAAGCTGTTTTCTTGTTCTCTTCAGGTGCGTTTGGGCAGGTGAGAGGCCCTCAGCCTGGATATGCAGGCCCGTATCCTGGGCAACCAAACTACGGAGCCCCTGCACCAGCACCGGCTCCTGCTCCACCTGCACAGAAAAGACTCGACCCAGACGCCATTCCTAGCCCGGTGAGCAGATGTAGCACATGCATATTTTCTAAAAACAACATATTGATATATGGATTTTTGAAAATCAGCCACTTTGTTTGTGACTTTCTGTAGACTTCTTTTGTAAAGAAGGCTAGAGCTGCTTAGCATGTGTGTCAGGCTACTGGTATATTAGTCTATACCTACAGTCTGTAGTACCACTAATCTATAATCAATACTACTGATCAGTTTCTGTCTGAATAACAACAATGCTGCCTGCTACTCAACAAAGTCTTGTTGAGTTTTCTCTTCTCACACTCTTTCTTTATATTTTCACTCTTTGTATTTATTTATTTTGTCCTGTTTTGCACAATTTGCTGGACAAACTTTTGAATGTAAAGCAAGCGTCTGACATGCCGGCTGTGCAGAAATCAAGACATAGAATAGATCCAGACGCTATCCCCAGCCCAGTAAGTTTCCTGTGTGCCTGCCTCTTCCTCTGCTTCATCCTGTCCTCTCCACACGCTTGCACTAACCCACAGCCTCCACCTCCTCCTCTAACCTCTCAAATTCAGCGATAGTCACAGTGTGAAAGATGGGCTCCTGTTGGGAACAAGAAAACTCAGACTTATGGTCAGCCATCCCTGATAATTACTGTGTTCAACTAGAATCCTTTGGTATCCAGCAGGACTGGAAAAATGCACTGGTGCTGTATGTCCTTGATACATTTTGGCATTACTCCAATATAAACCTGATATATATCGCTGCAGTAAAGCTGAGTAAAGTTGTCACAGTCCAAATACAACACTAGTGTATAAAGGGGCGGTAGTACCCGTTTAACAATATTAAAAGAATATTGATACCGCTGTATTTGAAGTATGAAGCCACTGCTAGCTAAATTAGCTTAGCATAAAGATTGGAAAAGGATAAACTGGCAGCCTGGCTCTGTCATAAAAGTAACAGTCTGCCAACCAGCGCCTCCAAAGATTATTAAACATGTTATAGCTTGTTTGTGAACCACTATAGATCAGACTGTTTGATTAGCCAGGACCTGTTAATTTCCCAAAGTGATTAACTATTCCTTTAAGAATCAAATGTATGTCTTTTTGTGTCTTAGAGACTGTAATGAGGAGATAAGTCATATTATAGTGGCCGTTCTCAGAATACTATTAATCTTAAAGATATTTCCCAAAGTTATGACTTCCCCTCCACTTACCGTCATATGCACTGGAGACCATAACCTGTGTTGGTCTGTCATGATAACTCCTTTTCGTTGGACTAGATATTGTCCCAGAAATAAAGCACTAAATGATACTATTGTCGATTTAAGACCATTTTATGCAACTGATAAAAAAGCACAGTAATGCATGTAAATAACTTGTAAATAAATACAAACACCAACCAAAACAATAAATAAAATCTGAAAATAAAAACACTAAGGATGTTGGGCCCAAGTCTTATAATGGTAGGGAGAACCTTGCTAGTAATTCTGGCTTCACGTTGACTAAAACGACGGTGATGCATACGTAGTTACTGTGACAGGCCTGTCCCATCTTGGTTGTCCCTACTGTCTCACTCCCACCTCAATGTTTCTGTGTGTTTGAGGCAGCCCATCTTAGTTTTGACAACTTTAGGGTACAACTTTTGGACAGCCACCCCCTCAAAACCTCTTCTCTGTGCTCTGCATGCTAGCCTGCAATGTTTGCACTTACCCACAATCCCTTGTATTAATGGCATGCCTTGATATGTCCTGTCCTTTTGTTTCTAAGAGGTGTCATTTGGTTTTGTTTTGAAGTCAGTTTATCATATTTGTGAATCTAGTTCAGCACGAATTTGTCCCATGTGTCTGACAGTTACATCCACAGATGTCGATGGGTGTCAGTGTGTGTTTAGAAGCTGCAGGTGTTTGTGTTGGGGTTGTGTGAAAGTCCTGCATGGGTGTTAAATGTTCCTCCTTCCTGCGAACTGGAGACAATCTGTCTATCTATATTCACATGTTTGTATTTCTGCTGAAGGTTTTTATATATTTGTCTCCATCTTAGATCCAGGTAATAGAGGATGACAAGGCTAAGAGCACTGAGCCATTCACCACAGGGGTCAGAGGTCAGGCCCCACCGCTGGTCACCACCAACTTCCAGGTCAAAGACCAAGGTATGTTCTACTTCCTGTGACCAGGTTCACATCTGGAAACTACCCTGCAGACATAATGATATTAAAGGATAATCCGTGTGTGTGTGTTCAGGGAATGCCAGTCCCAGGTTTGTCCGCTGCACGGCCTACAATATGCCTTGCACAGCCGATATGGCCAAGCAGTCTCAGGTGCCACTGGCCGCCGTCATCAAGCCCCTCGCCACGCTGCCGCAAGATGAGGTGAGTAATGTCTCTTTTCACCGTCCCTCCTGTGTTCTCTCTCCTGTTGAGTTAAAATCCCAAAACATGGCTTAAGTTACTCGAAATATGGTCCTTGTATTACCAATGTGACATCTGATACACATTGGTGTTGTCGGCTGCAATGTCTAAAAAGTGAGTAAAGTCAGCAAGCACTAGCAGTTCGCTAGTTTGCATAACTGGGAAGTGTTTGTTTATTAATGTGGGATTTGAACTACGATTAAAGTATGTGGCCCAGGAGAGAGGCAGACCCCAGCCGCACTGGGAGAAGCAGCTCTGGAGCTGTGATTGTGGTCGTGTCCCAGTGCAAAAGCCACATATTGTTTACATATTGTTTATATTGTAACCCTAACCACATGCAGGATGTAACAGGCTGCCAGGTAGAAGAGCTCGATAAGATATTTATAGTTTTATCCTTGAGGTTGTTGACTGTAACAATTAGTGGATTCATTAGTTCATTTATTGTAAAAAATGTAACTATTTTGATAATTTATCAATAGTTGAAGTCATTTGTGAGGCAGAAATGTCGAACAGTCACTGGTTTTAGCCTTTAAATGTGAACATTTGACACTTTAGTTCATCATGTATGATAGTAAACTGATTTTCTTTGGGCTTTGGACTGTTGGTCAAATAAAACAAGACAAGACTGATGCTCTATTTTCAGAGCGGATCCAGATTTCGATATATCGGCCGATATACACACATTTTTTTGCAGTGATCCCTCATATGTGGTTATAAAACAAAAATATGTAATGGAGGCAGGGTATTTTATATTTGTGAGCTCTAAATACGTCTCTGTCAGCTGTGGTAAATTATAGAGGCTGTTTTTTGACATTTAATAGACCAAATGATTTGACCTGACAACAAGCTTTTTTGCCCTTCACCCTTATCATGTTTATGTTTCACTATGTAGATTTATCTGCTAAGATTTTCTGAACAGTTTTCAGCCATGACCAGATTTGAAAAAAGATTAGTTTTCAGGGTAAAGCCTGAAATGTATTCATCATGACAGGATGCCTGTAATGTTGGTGGGATGGATAATCTGCCTCATAATCACAGCGGTGGGAGCAGCTGCGTGACCTTGTTTCATGCGCTCACCACATGTGTAACCGATATCCATTTGGACTAGTTTTACATTACATCATTTTGTCAGGAATAAACAGTTTTGCAATAAATGGGGTGTAAATATTTACGATGTGGGAGCGGCACACGTTACATCCTGTTTCAGTAATTCAGGCCTTTACATGAAGTCATCCTGGTAGCTTTAATTGTATGAATCGACTTGCTCACTCCTCTCATTGCATCTCTTGTCAGAGCCCTCCATACCTGGTGGACCACGGCGAGGGCGGTCCAATCCGCTGCAACCGTTGTAAGGCCTACATGTGTCCGTACATGCAGTTCATAGAGGGAGGGCGCCGCTTCCAGTGTGGGTTTTGCAGCTGCGTCACAGAGGGTGAGTTTTTGTCTGCGTTCATGTGTTTAAACTTATTTTTCTTATCTGACTGTGCTGTACTGATGTTATCCTTTTTCCAACAGTGCCTCCACATTACTTCCAGCATCTGGACCACACTGGGAAGAGGGTGGACTGCTATGACAGGCCGGAGCTTTCGCTGGGCAGCTACGAGTTCCTGGCCACTGTCGACTACTGTAAGGTGAGTCCTGGGATGAGAAGGGCTCCTTCCTGATGGAAACAAACTTTTTCCTCAGTGGATTCATAAACTCTTTGTTTTATAATGATCGTTTAGCCATGAACCCCCTCAGGGATCTGCAAATGTCATTCTGTAAAGTAGAAGGTTGTTTCATGAATGTTATTACAGACCAGAATTATATAATAATGAACAAAACCATCAACCACAATCTACAAAAATGAGCTGGTACTGAACGATCGTGTTATTGAGTCTTAGTTGGAAGAAAATAAAATTCCAGACCCCGTCTGTGTGGGAAATATGTTGTGATTTACACACAACGTCATGAGTCTTTTTTTCTTCTCTGGAACAGAACAACAAGCTTCCTCAGCCTCCAGCCTTCATCTTCCTTATCGATGTGTCCTACAACGCTGTGAAGAGCGGTATGGTCAACATCGTCTGTCAGGAACTCAAGACTCTGCTAGACTATCTGCCCAGGTACGCAAACACGACAAAAGACTGAAAGTGAAGATGAAGTAGAGAAGGAAAATGCTAGAAAGGATG